>NC_052119.1:1040219-1041388 GCF_012273895.1 Zerene cesonia | reverse complement strand
TTTTTGCATATCATTGGTGACATTTACACTTTTTGTTAAATTGATTACAATTCATTGTATTTTCTTTTTTAATTGTATAATATGATCAGAACTAGACCAAATTTAAATGAGACTACGCGGAGGCGGTAGCCTACAAATATGTAATAATAAAAAAAATATATAAAAATAATAGTGATCAATCCTTTTTATTTTTTTTTTAATTAATGTAAAGTGACAAAGCGGTTTACCCAGTCGGAAGTTCTGAGGTAAAAAAGTCAAAAAAGGTAGTCGAATTGATAACGTCCTCCTTTTGTTAAAGACGGTTGAAAAAGGTTACCGACTTTACTAAGGAGGGAGGTACCTAAAAATAACCATTTCCTATTATATCAAAGGCAAAAATAACCACGTCAATCGGTTGAAAACCAAGGGAATTATCAAGTATCATAAAAATGATACAGCTGAATTGAGAATCTCCTACGATTTTGGCTACGTCGGTTAAAACAAAATTTTATAGTACCTAATGTCTTTTCGTACTTTTCAGACGTGCATCTTGCTGACGTACGTACTTATCACTGTAGCAAGATTTATCTTAGATATTTGAAGCATTGTAGGTACGTGTCGATGCATTTTTGATTTGTGAAATGATATGAAATGCATTAGACGTTGGGAATATAAATGAATATGTTACCATGTACAAAAATATTATAGATTAATATTATAGAGAATCCATGACAAAGTTTTTTTAAATACCCTTTGAATCCCCTTCAAAAATTTCGCTAGAACATGTTTTTGCTGTGCTTCCATGTAATCTATCATGAAAAAAAAAAATACAGTAACTGTGTAATAATCCGGAAAATCAAACAAAACGTTCTACAAGAAATAAACCACAATTTTTCAAGTCGGTGAACGCTTCACCGAAAGGTGTTCCCGACAAATCTCTAGCGACATGGCAACCCAGCGGGGGCTTTTCACATTGCTATTAACATACAAGTATCCACTGGTACATAGCCATGGGATTATTGTCATGTAAATGCCTCGACGGGGGCGACACGGAGACGACAAGAGTAGGCACGCCCCGTGTCGTGACGTGATTTATAATTAGGGACCCTTCTATGTACTGGATGACATCGGGATGTAATTATTTTTTTAGTCCCCGTAATGGCTTGGGGATTTTTCTATGTAATAAGTTC
>NC_052119.1:1030462-1039219 GCF_012273895.1 Zerene cesonia | reverse complement strand
TGTACTGGATGACATCGGGATGTAATTATTTTTTTAGTCCCCGTAATGGCTTGGGGATTTTTCTATGTAATAAGTTCCGTATGAAACTTTTACTTTCAATTTTTTTATATGGTAACAATTAAAATTTAACTATTGTGAATGATGGTGCGTTACTGGCTAAACCGCAAAGTTAACCTTTATAATAATAATTTTTTTTTAATAAATAAATATACTTAGTAAGATTTATGTCCATTGAAAGCTAAAAAAAATGATACTGGCGATCGAAAACAAGAAATATTATATCTGATCAACATCAAAATAAATTTTCAACACACATAATAAAACCCTTATTATATAATTAAATGTATTTAAAAAGAAAAAAAAAAATAACAAAACATCTCGCCAAAACACGCCCGTACCATAACCAACTGAATACAGATAAGACCCACATATTTCAAAAAGGTTACCACAACTGTCGTGTCACACAAAATAATATTTGAAAGCGCGTATTAATGCACAAAAGCTTTTTCAAGCGGTAATGGAGATATTTATCAAATTATTCGTTATAATGCGCCAGGTATGCGGTGTCGAGTTGCTATTTTTGTCCTGTAATATGAACCTCGGTGATTGTAGATATTTATTTGTTATATCAATCTTCCTTTCCGTTATTCAGACGATTTTGGTCGATTTAAATCTACTGAAGTATTTATAATAGATGTCGGCTTCCAAATTTACATGCCGTAAGCATATATTTTGAAGACTTCTGTTATTCTATAATGCATACCACTGCTATGTATCGCTACAATCAAAGTATGCTTATAATTATCACAGCTTATATTTTCGATGCATAAGTAGATAAATCATATTTATACTGTAGTAATTTTACACATTCTATCTAAATAATATGTGAAACAAATTGAATAGATATCGTTTAGGATTCTCGTTTTTATAGAACTCGTCGTGGTCGATTAACCGCCAACCAAACGGTTCGGTCGTTTTTCACAAAAATTGAAATTCATTTGCCGCGCGCGCCATCGCGTAGCTCTGACGTTCTTTTTTTTTTTAATTTTTTCGCAAGGCATTAGCATGCGCTCCGGCGGCCGGTAACAAAGTTACGTACTCTGTGCATTACGTGTAGGACACAATAGAGGGCACTCGTTATCTACTTGACTGTGTAACTTCGTTTGTGAACGCTCACGTAGGTACCCTCGATACGATTTAACTGCGGAGTTATGAGGACATTGGAGACTGAATATGAGACTGTAGAGTTCTTATTTAGTACTGTTTATTTCATTTTATTGTATTTTACAATGAAGTTCAATTTTGATTACTTTTTGGACATGGAGAGATTAGTCTAATTACTTTTCTACAATACTGTAGATAAATACCTATCTCCTAAAAAAGATTTTGCCTACTAGAGTTCTGCTAGCATTATTTTATTATCTTGCGTTTTCATTATAGTAATTGTTAAATATATTTGAATTAAACGGCAAACGATACACCATTTCACTAATTACTTATGACAAAATTTGTAGCATAGCAAAAAATACTTTATTTTAATTTTCTGTGTCCAGTCACCTCCTGTGTTAAAATACAACATTTTGATTTCAACTTAGAGGGTGCGTCACGCGTAGCGAGAGCTCGCAATACCTATTATGGCACCCCTCTGAAAAGATTCATTTAAAATGTTATTTTACACCCAGCTATGTACATCTTTTGTATCGGTGCCTTTCTGTAAAATCACATTGTAATAAATTACAAAAGAGGTTTCGTTCGAATCCGAGCTCTATGCCTGATAGAAAAAAAAAACATTGTCTATAGTAATTACGGCGGTTGACATGTCGCCATTTTGTAACGTTAGGGTGAGCACTGTAACTGTTATTTAAGTTGTGTAACGTATAATTGAATAGGCGTATTACTCTCCATGTTCAATGAATTTTGAATTTACGGTAACATGTATGTAGTAAGAAAAAATCAATAATGTTTTATGAAGTAATTTTTCGTACATTCGTCCTTTTTAATTGTATATTTTTTATTTTTAGGTAATTCGAGATGTTTCGCATATATC
Organism: Zerene cesonia; assembly: GCF_012273895.1. Taxonomy (NCBI): domain Eukaryota; kingdom Metazoa; phylum Arthropoda; class Insecta; order Lepidoptera; family Pieridae; genus Zerene; species Zerene cesonia. Next base: position 1,037,172 of record NC_052119.1, on the reverse strand, counting down.
TCATTCGTGGCACCTCAGCAGGTACTACAAATATAATTTATTAGAAACAATTTTTTAAAACAATCATTATGTACAAATTGTTATTGTGTCAAACCAAATTTCGTCAAAATCCTTTCAGTAGTTTCACCATGATTGACGGACAAACATCCAAACACATAAACTTTCACATTTATAATATGAGTGTGATATGTATAGTGTGATTATTCCAAAGGACAACAATGTTTTATAAAACTTCTGTCTTATAAAAAAATCACGTCAATCGTTTCGATCCTACGGATTCGCGCCTCTTTCGTTTTGAGACGTCGGCTGTAAATGTAATGTAGATAGTATTGATTCCCCATGAACGTCCTAGATGGCGCTAGCTGTAGTGAATTTATTCGCTTAAACAGTTATTCATACGTAGTGTGTAGTTTAATATTATACTATCAGTTGTTATATGGAGGACAGAGTCGATTTAGCTTATTTATGTAATAATTTTATGTACGTATGGTATACAAAAAATGTTATATACAAAATAGATATTTACATAGTCGATGTACCTCTCTTATTTTCATAGTTCTTAGTCTCAAGTTTATAAGTAACTAGCTGTTCGGCCCGGCTTCGCCCGTGGTACATATCCGGGGTAATAAGTGTCCTATAGCACTCGGGAATAATGTAGCTTTCTTTTGCTGAAAGTAATTTCAAAATCATGCCAGTAGATTTGGAGCATTTAGGGTACAAAGAAACAAAAAAAGTTTCCCTCTTTATTATAATAGTATAGACTAGTTTTAGCCGCGGCTTTGCCCGCATTGTCAAAGGAAATGATGAACGGTCCTGGGGTGTTTCCCTACACAATTTATTTTTTCGTGGGATTTCCGAGATAAAAACTATCTATCTAATATATGCCTTTTCTCGGGTCTCCAACAGCTATATGCATAACATATTTCTTTTCATCGATTCAGTGGTTTAAGCGTGAAGAAGAGACAGACAGATAGACGGTCTGAATTACTTTCGCGTTTATAATATTAGTTGGGGTTTTATAATATCCGTTTACTTTACACAAATTTGTCCCGTCGCCCGTGTCTTATGCGTGTCCACTTATGTTAAATGAATTTCATACCCGTGGATTGAACTCTACGTCTCAATATCTCCCTGTTTTTAAATTCTTTGACTTTATCAAATTATACAGATTGATATCATTCTAATTTTTAGATTTATAGCATCCAAATCCTACTAGTTCTACTAATATTATAAATGCAAAAGTTTGTAAGGATGTGCTTGCTTGCTTGTTTGTTGCTCTTTCACGCAAAAACTACTGAACCGATTGCAATGAAATTTGGTACGTAGACAGCTGGACAACTGGAATAAGATATAGGCAACTTTTCATCCCGATATTCCTACGGACGGGATACGGACTTTTAACGACTTTTATGACTATTCAAAAATCATTTTGAATAGTGCTGGTAAAATCTTTCCTGGTATTTACCATAATATTTAGTCATCTGTACCTATTCCGCACTTTCAATAAATTAATTGATATTCAGGTTAAAAAAAAACAGAAAAACGCTTTATTGATAGAATCAAGTAAATGCATGTATATACACAGTGCATACCTAAGGAAATTAATTAATCCTAGCGGTTCTCATCACTATAATAAAATAAACTCATGAGAATTGTCACCGATCCTTGGTTATTATGATTACATTAAATATGTCCGTTTAAAGTGATTTAAAATCGAGTCTAAAGGTGTCGGTTACATAAAGACATACAGGTAAAGCTAATAAAAGAATTTAAAAAATTGGTTGCTATGGTGATATTCCAAGCAGTTTTAAAGATTCTAGCAAAACTATACGTATTATCGTATATATAACGTATTATGGTATATATTATATATGCATGCACGATTATGATTCAGATAAATACACAGGATATCTATCATTACTGATCCCCATATTGCAGTTCCCCTTATCGTAAGGGACCTCTGCTTAATAGTTTTGTTGCCAGTAGTTCATTTACCATATATTTTACTACCTAAACCTAGAGGTTTAAGAAAGCTGTAAACTGCTAAGTAAAGTTTCACAGTTATTAATATTTCTCATATATAAAATTCTCGTGTCACAATGTTAGTTTCTATACTCCTACGAAACGGCTTGACCGATTCCTCTGAAATTTGGTAAGCATATTGGGTAGGTCTGAGAATCGGCTAACATCTTTTTTTCATACCACTAAACGATAAGAGTAAGGCAGAACAGCGTTTGCCGGGTGCAGCTAGTATTCTTATAAAAACTTTGTATATTATTTCAGGGCATATATAACTTGCATGCCAAATAAAGCGAAACCAGTTCAGTATTTATGGAAATAATATCAATGGACAATTATTCTTCATAACAAACTAAACCGATATCAAATTGAATTTGTTTCGAAGTTCGAATGATTGTCAGAACTAGACCGAAATTGAATGGGACCAGTAACATACTGTAAATATACAGTCGAATTGAGAACCTCTTAATTTTTTTTGAAGTCGTTTGATAATATGCCAGTGACAGTAGCATAGCCACTACAGATAACACAAAGAGTATAGACGTTACCAGAGAGTATAAACTCGTTCAAGATGACGGGCAGATGCCAGTCTCGTAAGTGGCTTCGTTAGGCAAAGAGCAGACGGGCTTCTTCAACTGCCAACAATTATCATGCTGAGGGGTGCTGGAGTGTGATTTTTTTGTGACTAGCCTAAATCTAGACTTGTTATAGCAGTCGTTTAGACATTTTCGTTTACCTTGCCTATAATGAGGGTTTAATAACGACATATTCTATGTAATAATGTAATGTCTATTTATCTTAATAAAGAGCTTAGTTGATTTATTTATTATCGGATGAATATAATATAAAATAAATAAAATACGTCATTATTTGTCTCTTCAAAACAGAATAATGTACATAACTAAAATTTAATGCACACATACATAACTAAACATTATAATACAAAGGTATTCTTTATCTATTTCAATTATAGGAATCTCAATTTTATGTCGTCTAGAAACTCTATAATCTACTTTTTTGAACGAACAAAAATTACATGAAGTTATGATATAGCCATATCTATATATTCTACTTCTCATTATAATCTGAACAAATTAATAACATGCATTTAATTATAATGATATATGTACCAATAGGTACCTTCTTTCACTAAAAATACGAACCGTTCATAAAATAGTACCATAAATTAAAATAGTTACAATAAAATAAACATAAATAACAAATTTGTAAAGCAACTGGTCGCGCAGATGTTAATTAAAAAGATGGTATCAAAATAAATACGGCGCTCGAGTACTTTCTTCAAAGCAGATGCTACTGATACTGAATACAAAAAAAAAAAAAACAATAATCTTTACTGAGTTTGACACTTGAGCGTACTTATCTGTGGTCAGTGTCTATGACCAGTTATTGTCTCTGGTCACGTACGGTGCATAGACAACGGGATGAGAATCTGGATGCTGTGTTATTTCAACTGGACCGTGCGTGACCGGCAACGAGATTTGTTAGAATTGATTCAGTTATTTGGGGGTTCCGTGTAGACATTTTAAATTTTATGCGTTTTGTGGATAAATTTTGTATAGATTAATTATAAGACTTTTAGGTTTAATTATCTATTTCTTAAAATGTTACAACTTTTGTCTTTAGTGTGAATCAAAATAAGTAAGATAAAGGTTGTTTGTGTCATGATTATTTGATTATTTCTACAAATTTAAAATGGGTAAAAATATTAAGACGTTTAAATATTTTCTAATAATTAAAATATTTAACTATGTAGCTGTTCGGCCCGACATCGCCTGTGGTACATATATATGTAGGCTATATGATCTATGTCACTGAGTGAAGTTGCAGCATTCTAATGTTGAAATGATTTTTGAAATGACCCCAGTGGTTTTTGCGTGAAAACGTTACAAACATACAAAAATACATACCATTGAAGACATACTTTTAAATTTTAAGTACTTTCTCTTTGTAATGTATATATCGGTATATTATATATCTAGAATAGGACAAGAGTTGAAGACAAGAAAAAATATCTTAGGGATCCCTAAACACATCAAATGTTTAATTGACGCTCTCAACCTTATTATAATTTTGTTTGTTGATGTTCGGATATTTATTTTTATTACTCATGCGTAGCGATTAAATTATTTTTATTGTTAGCCCATTGTTGTGTTTAGTAACAATTGAGTTACATTTCATTGTAATTATTATAACAGCCATACTGTAAAAATATGTGTTATAAAACGTAAATAATTTCATTGTGTAAATATACGTATTTTAATGTATTCAAAAAAGTTTTCTGAACTGGCAGTGTTTAAGTGTTTAATGGCAGTGTTCATTAATTTTTTTATACAAATTTTTAAACATTAAAAACCTTTGTTTCGTGGGATCCCAACTAAACTACTGCTTGCAGTATTGCTTACCTATTCGATTTAATTATCTGTTTTTCCACAAGATATATATTATTTCATAACATTAACGTATGACCTTGTAACATGTTCTAAATTTAAACATGAATCCTAACCGATTATTTTCATTAACGGTTCTTGTTTGACGATTCTTAATAATCTAAAATTGAAGATGGATTGGATGTTTTTAACGTAATTCTGTTTAATTGATGTAATTTTAAAGTACATTTAAAAGATTAATTAACGAATCGATTCAGACTCAAACTCAAATATTTGTGTATTCAATTCAGCTTCTTATACAAGCACTTTTGAATCGCCATAACATGGTGTTACATTTATCACCGGTTTTTCTTCTTTTTTAATTTCTACGTGAGATCCTTACTGTGTATCTTTTTATGATCATAGCAAAATATCGATTAATTTTTTATTTATTCATCTATATCACGCAACAGACATCGTATTGTACGATCGATAGGATATTTAACTACTTAGTAGAATAAATCAATAGCATCTAGTTAATTCCTTATAGAGCTATAGTCTATACTCCAGGTTTGATAAGGAGTGTGTATGGGTGCTATAAGAACTTTTAGTTTATCTGTGTGTCACCAGTATCTATGATCATATTGTAGTTAGTTGGTAGGCGGAGTCAATGTCAGCCAATCGTGTAACTGATACTTCATTTCTTCTAAATCGTTTTCACACCAATCCCGTCTATAACGCAGTGGGATAGAGCACAATTTCCCGCCCATAGCTTTAGGTACATTTGTAAGCGATACCCCAGGACTGAAGCGGGCTCGCGTTGAACATTGAGCTGTAATTCGTGGTGGTAGAGTTGAGTTTTGTTTGGTTTTGTTGTGTTATTGATATGGTCCCGTTAAATTGATGTTATTAGAAGGCATTTGGTATTGTATGTTTCATACATAGGGGACTATAAATCTTCTGTTTGGAGAGAAATGTTCTAGGAATAAAAATGTATATAGAATAACTAGCTAACTCGGTAAATTCTGCCTTACTCTTATTACTTAGGGGTATGAAAGATTAATGTTGGCCGATTTCAGACCCGATATGCATTAAAATTTAATGAGAATTGGTCCAGCGGTATCGTAGGAGTGTGTTAACTAAAAAAAATACATATATATAGATTACCTTTATTGTATTTACAAGAGAGATTTATAAAGTGTCTATTTCTATATAAAAGTATACATTTTATTTATAGTTGTTTATCGTTAATTATATGCTAAATTGAGTGTGCTAATATTTTAACAGCAAACAACATTTGTTTTCAATATTTTGTAGTACATACATACATGGTACATTAAGTTACTCGAGCAAGTTATTCCAGGTGCCACGCTAAAATTAATAGATAAATAACAATTTATCATTTATACTTATATGCGCTTGCCTCGTAGCAAGGTACAAAATGATATACATAAAAACGAATCGCCAAATCTGTTTTTCAAAAGGAAAGATGATAAGCTGTTTTTTTTTTTTGTTTTGAGACGGAAGGATAATTTTTATAGAGAGATAAAACGTACCACGTGAAGCCGGGCGGACCGCTAATTCTGAATAGATACTGGATATATAGCCTTTTCAAATAAAATAATGACAGTATAATAAGCATATTGGGATTAAGATTAAATCTACTTTAAATATATTGCTTGAACTATAATATATTATAACGAAGTGGTGTTGCTAGCTAAAACAAATCTTATTATCTAGGCAGAACTATCTAGTTTTGATATATAACAGAAAATAGAGGTTAGGCGGTCGTTCGAACGCTCACAATATGAGCGATTATATGTATATTAACTTATTGAAAAAACCGTAAAACGATAAACACACATTGCACATTATACATTGCTTGCAATGTATGAACATCATTTCATACTAACGAACGATCGCGTATTATAGTGCTTCATTGCGATTCAGTCGCGATTATATACGTGTAGGGAGAAAAGCGGCGACACGCTTTCTGATGCAAATCACCGGCTATTTCCTTTCTAAACTCTTTTACTGTTCTATGGTTATCCATTTATTTATTCAATATTGTTGGAAGTTTGGTTTTTTACCATTAGGTATGGTTATACCTGTGGTTACAGATTATATAGCAGCTGCATGTACGTACAAAACATTACGTAACTACGTATTTAGTTATGTGTTACATTACTTATGATTATAAAATTTCGTTATCTTTACACATTAAACATTAGTGTGGGAGTCGAGCACGCTTCGGCACGAATTGGGCCAGCTCGCACCGGGGAAGTACCACACCCCCACAGAAAA
>NC_052119.1:1013971-1029462 GCF_012273895.1 Zerene cesonia | reverse complement strand
ACGACAATCCTAGATCATTTCGTAAATTAAAAACGAACATTTCATCAGGGTTCACTCGAAAAAATAGAACGGGGAGGTCGCACCTGACGCCGGAAGTCATTAGTAAATAGATGGACACAACGGGCCGATAACGCCCCACTCCACTCAAAATTACTTATCGCAACTCCCGATACACGTGCCTTGGTAAAAACATAACCCTTAATGTTACGGGTGGTAGGTCGAAAGTGCCCCAGCACGCTTGGTTACACGCGAAAAATATTTTTGTACGGTCGTATTAAAAAAGGTCTGGCGACACCCCACTGAACTGTATCTATTGTTGAGATCTCTAAAAGATGTCTTTTGAGCTTTCAAAATGTCTTCGATTTTTTGCCTCGTCCAATATTGAGCTCACACTAAGTAATTTCCTGTGAAAGGCATGTATTTTGGTAGCGGGTTCGGTTAAGGTGGACAAGATAACATTTTTTGGAGAATTTTGTTTGATATAACTGTATATAGAACATACTTTAATAAATGAATGTTTGAAATAACTCTATCATACATGAATTACAACAACTATTAATTTATAAACTTATTACATTCAAAATTAATGAAGTAGGTGCTTAACTAGGTAATTACCTAATCTACTAAACAATAATTAATCATAATCTGGATGGCGCCACTCAATAAGATTTATTTAGTACAAGGATAATTCGAAAATGAATACCGGAGCATTTACAGCTTTTTGCACAAAATATTGGCGCCAGCCCGTCATTAATACAAAATATCTAAGAGTACGTAACCCTCTGCGTCGAATTGTCATTTCGACCCCAACCCGTTGTCGCTTATTAACTTACCAAAACCAACAATCGTGATTAAATCGCGCGTGAACTAATAAAATAATAAGACTCGCTCGTTCTCTAACGCTTGATGTAAGAGTGAGCTTACATGACCCAGATGCTGGTGAAAACGTCACAATTTTAATACTTAGTTTTATTACGTGAAGAGCGGGCTCGAATCTCGGCTCAAGATCAAATTTTGCTTAATCTTTAAAAGTTGCTAGTTTTAATTTTATATTTGAAAAGACATATTAAAGTTTTGTTACAAAAGCTATACTGTTACGTCAGGTTGATGCGGTTTGAATGATTTTAGTAATAGTTGTCACTAGTCTATCTACTGGATTTTCCTGGATAAGGCAGGATTACATTTTTTGCGACTTTGTATTCGTGATATATTAGAATTTATATTAGATAATCATTGATTAAACAATTATAGGCATCGCATAAAGATTTTTATGTAAAAATATATGTATTTGTCACGATCGTCGACCACGGAAGTAATTTTCTTTCATAAATAACAAAAACTACGTACATAACAATTATTTATATAAAGTTATGAACTTCTTAAGATTTATATGCTATTATATAATATTTTATGGCGACAAGCGATTACACATTAAAATAAAGCGTGATATATATATATATAATTCATAATATACAATACCCACTTGTTAAGCATTAGAACAATTACATCATTACACCCGGACATGCATATTTCCTGTCGTTTATTTTAAACAAATTACAGTCGATTTAGATTTACACTAGGTATTGTTTAAAAATAAACAATATTGAAATGTTGTTTTGATATTTTTACATAAATAGTGAGTCATAACTATACGGTATGTAGTAGTTTTGTGTCTATAACTTTTATGCATGCATTGATCGCTTGTAACGGATTTTAGCGCATACTATTATTAAGTATGTATTCATAAACATATTGGCTGTGTAATAAAACGACGATAAAATAAGGTTAATACACAACTAAAGAATAAAGTATAACTCGAATAAACAAATTATTTTATGCACCTTAGCATTACCCTTTTTGACACCCTTTTATTAGCTTCACCTGTATGTTTGTATTAAACCGACTTAGACAGACATACAAATTGACAATTATCAAGCGGTGACAATTTTTTTTTATCCAGTTGTCCAGCTATCTACGTATTAGTATATATATAGTATTTGCGTGAAAGAGCAACAAAAACGCACATATTCTTACAAACTTTCGCATTTATAATATTAGTAGGATAGGATATTTTCTTGTGTTTGATTTGACGCGAGTATTATACATTTAGAAATTAAAAACTTTTTAACGGAGCGTGGAGCGCGTTTAAAATCCGTTAAAAAGTTTTAAATTTCTAGAAGGATAGGATATTTTTCGAAGTCGATAGCGTCATGTAGCCCCAACCGCAGCGAGAGTAAACGGCAAGAGGGGTGGGGCATAAATTTCATTACAATTAGCTACTGTGATACATGAATAATTCAACGGCCGGGCCATATTCGCTCCGAAGGGTTGGACGATGACCGGTTAGCTGTTTGGTGGAAATGCTACGCATTAATTTGTTTGCCCGTTGACGTCGACCTAGTTTGGATTTAGCGAATTAGGAATTAGCGTGTTTGTTTACGGATTAGGTTGTTTACGGTGTTGCTGCTGTGAATATCGTGATTATATAATGTATAGTGTAATAATGTAAAGTGTTCGAAACGTCGAGTTAATAATATAATGAATAAATCGCGTTTAAAATCCGTTAAAAAGTTTTTAATTTCTAAATGTATAATACTCGCGTAAAATCCAACACAAGAAAATACTATATATAATACTAAGTATGATTAGATAACACTAAATGGAGACCGATGTATAAACTGTTTCAATATCTGAAATGATTTGTTTTAAAAACGCAAATTTATTTTCATTGTTATATGACTAAATGAATGAATTAAATTTTTAGAGTTTTTGTAAATACTTTGATAATTTTTGAAAAGTATTAACGAAATTTACAAAGCTCCTAATGGAAAACTACGGAAGTAGTAACAGTTATATGTTCTTAATTATAATACTTTAAACTTACAGGTTCACAGATGCAAAGTAATTTATATTTTTATAATTATTACAAATAGGCTCACATTTAGGTCTACTATTTCTAAACGCGAAATTTAAATTTTTTTTTTTAAATAACATCAAATATACGTTTCTAATAATATTTAGTGTTGGTAACACTATACAGTACGTTTTAACAGTGCGTTGACAGTGTCAGTTCATTTGGTTGTCACGTCTCGGCGCAGACAGTTCACCTCTAACCTGGCTGATCAGATTTCAGGGGTTTTGTGGTACAATAATATAATAAATAGCGTTGTAGTGTTATTTTTCTGGAATAATTGATTTTTAAATATGTATCTTTAATCATCCTTATTCTTATTTCTTTATTAGTAATATTTAATGAGCCCTAATGTCAAATTTATGTGTGTATTGCGATACCAAGAAAGCGTGAAAGGGCCTTTAGCAACTAAAGCTTTAGTTATAATATGTACGTACAGCTTATATTATTTTTATCAGAACAATCTCTTATTCTGAACTGAAAATCAAACTTAAAAATTTAATTTTCAACTCTATTTCTTGTAGCAGCGATTTTACATCTCGCCATAATATGATGAGAAATAAGGTAATTCGTCCATATTGTAAAGAAATGTTAAAATATCTAAATTGATGATGAATTTGTCGTCACCGCTTGTGTCTTGAGATATAGTATTTCAGTCCTGCATAGACGAGCTCCAACTGTAATGACGGCGCCTGAACATCCGCGTCTATTCGTCTTAAAATATATCCTGCGCTTTTAAAACAATTTGTATTGATTTAGAAGCTAATATTATGAATAATTTTTAATAGTATCGAACTGAATATTATGGAGTAAGGAATAACAGCATTACTTATATTAACAACTGATTTTGGTGATTTTTTTACGTAATTTTACAAGTTACACATATTTGTGAACACACAATTGTATATTTTATTTAATTAAATATTTTCTTTTTGTTTTGTTTTGAATGTTATCCCTGGGAAGATACTGTCTTCCTTAACATAGGATTTTTCTAGCTAGGAAGACAAGCCGTCGTTTAAAATTGTACCGTATTCATTTATAAATTTAATAAAGATTTATATAGCTTTGACTTTGAACTTTTCAAGTGGAGATTAATTCTGTTTATAACACTTTTTAAAGTTCTAACAAAGACTAAAATAAAGTTGAAGTCGATAAAGTGTAATTTTAATGTATTATTAGCAGCATAAAAAAAACACAATTCGTCTAAATAATTGCTCAAACGGTTTAAAATAATAGAAGTGACATTTCGAAATGTCGCCTAAATAGGGTTACCATCGTCATTATTTACTGTAAAAACATTTCGAAAATATTTGCGACAAGATGGCTAAATATTATTCTCCATTACATCGAGATGTGCCTAAATAAACACTCAGATACACTTCCGTTATTATATGAAAAGTTGTTGCGGTATAAAATATTAGGTTACTGTTGTTTCTGTAAAGTTTTCGGTTTTGGCGGTTCTCACGCGCCGGCGCCATGTTTTTTTTCTAAGTTTCACTGTCAAGGATGACAAACAGATTTTGGTGGGTTTAATAGATATTGTTTTTTGAGTAGGCCATTATACAGCTTTGTGGCGACGGTTATGTCGACTGTTATAATTTTAATAGTCATCTTAATCAGAAGATTGAACGTCTTTTTGTTACTTATTAAAATTTCATCATTATAATCTGTAATTACAAACATATTTTTAACCGGAATACTAAAAGAGGTTTTATGTTTACAAATTAGTTGATAATTTACAGGAGGCTTGTTAAATTAAAGTCAGGTTGACGACTATTAACTAACATAATGAATTGCTTGACAACACTAAATGGACTATTGTAGTCTGCGCTAGTATGTTTAAAATAATAAACGGTTAATAGTCTAAATTATTTATGTTTAACAATTTACTTCAATTATAAGGTCATTGGTAATGGCAGATGTATTATCTTTGTATACAAGAGAGATAAAACAAAGCTGTTAAATCTATAATAGTCTGTTCATCTTATAAATGTGTTCTCTGTTAAATGAAGTTATAAAAATAGAAAAAACTATATATAATTGGAATTAATTCTTTTAAGTCGTCAATCGAGTCATTGCGTATTTTCGATTACCTTTCATTATACATATAAATTGTACCATATTATCACTATCTCCTATTAATGCAATGTTTGATTATGTTATAGTAGGATGGCTAATTTTGAATGCCCTTGCAGATGAAAATAACGAGCGTCTCGTGGTATCTTGTACGCCCTTATTGCTATTAAAATAAAAGCTTAATTACGAACAATACACTCTATTTTTTGTTAATCACTAAAACGCTTTGACAGGTGTCCAAAGTTTGTATCGCGGGCATCTTTTCATTACCAAGCCATTACTGGGCTCACCACCGCCCACCTTGTAATTATAAGAGATGACTTCATTTCCTTTTAATTAAATACAGATTAAAGTTTTTTGCATACGCGAACTTTATTTACATGTCATGATTATTGGGAGGGGAATGATGATGATTTTTTTTTATTGTAACGGATTTTTTTGACATGTGCCACGTTTTTCGGCGCGATGAGTTTTGGGCGCGAGCCTACGTCTTCGATCGATTTTCTTAATGTAGTGATTCTATTTTTGTCGATGACTTGTCGATAGTGTATCTTCTATGGCTAGAGAGATACTACGGTATTTTTCAGGTGAAAATGCGGTATGCACATTTGGAATGTGAACTCTTAAATTAAATTCTCTTAATTGTTTACAATTAATATAATTTAATGCTAATTATTTAGGTACGGAAACTGTAAGTCTTAAAACTATGTATTTGTTTTCGTGAAAGCGTAGAAACCATCTCTGTAGCGATCAGGACGAGTGGCCAGACCAGATGTCCTGAAAAAAAATCTTAAAAAAAATAATATCTCAATGTGAATACTACTGTCAACTGGTAATCTCTGGAATATCATAATTAGGCCGCAAAAGACACACCAATTAAATAAACCACAAAATAAAAACATTTATATCCACATATAACTTAAAAAAGAAATCAAAACAACCTAAATGCAATCCCAATATATTATCTGGTGAGAAAATAAACTACTTTCATTTATTGTTCTAGCAACACATGCATAAAACTGCACAGGTACAACATAATTAAAACATAAGTATTTATTATCTATTTAAAAATGCATGTACAAAAGATTTATTACAACACCAGCAAATAGAATACAAACCAATTTGCATTTTCAGTTTTAAATTTAATTATAAAACAACATTTCTACTAATTTAACATGCATGTGCCTTGAATATCATTTATCGTGAGCACCTGAACGAAATAAAGTACTACCATGTTAAACTAAAGGTGTGCTCATTATATTATATTATGTAACTTTCAATTTATTTGATTTGAATTTATTTTTTCAATTTAATTGTTCTTGAATACTGAGTTACAATAAGGCGGGAAAAATAAATTATGTATCCTACTAATATTATAAATGCGAAAGTTTACAAACTTAACAAAACACACACACATTCTTACAAGTAAGAATGTGTGTGTGTTTTTTGCTCTTTCACGCAAAAACTACTGGACCGATTGCAATGAAATTTGGTACGTAGACAGCTGGACAACCGGAATAACATATAGGTAACTTTTTATCCAGATATTTCTACGGGATACGGACTTACACGGGTGAAACCGCGGGGCGCAGCTAGTATACTTATAAGCTATGGTGATGTTTTTTTCATGTTCCGATCTCAAAATAAGTATTTAAGAGTTTAGGATAAGGGATTTATAAATTTCGGATAGATTAAAGTAACATAATATTACTGACCAAGCATTTTGTATTGCGTTATGGCAATTTGTATCATGTGTTAGTATGATAAAGTAATTACAAATTTATTCTAAAATACAAAATAACTAGCTGCACGCCCCGGCTCCGCCCGGGTTGTTATTTATCGTAATTAAAATTATTTAAACTATCCTATCTCTCAAGTTGGATCGAACTGCACATGATGTACGAATTTAATTATAATCGGTTAAGTGGTTTAGGAGTCCATTGAGGACAAACATTGTGATACGAGATTTATATATATTAAGATATGTATTGGAACCGGATTTTATATAAGACTCATAATACTCATAAGACTGTAACTTTTGCAGTAGTCACTAAATTAAAAATGAACGATATTTCTTGAAACGTCTGCGATTTTTTGAGGTTGGTTTTAACCAATATAGCAACTATGGAATTCTTGGATTTACATATTAAGTTCGCAGTTATCAAACAAATTTCTATTCGTACGATAACCATAAATCTTTAAGTTATTTCTATAATATTATCAACTAATATGCTATGTTATAGAAGTAAGGACATACAAAGTCGATATAATTAATTATAATTTAACAATACAGAACTCTGCTGGTCTAATATAAAGGCGTTGGTGTGCACATGTTCAAAGTATTTAAAAATCACCTCATTATGTTGAATGTTACCATATACGGTATAGCAGTCGGTTATTGAGGAACATAATGTATCTATGTAATACATAGATTAAATATTTAGATGTGGTTAGTTCAACTGTACGAAAAATGTATTTAGTTTCACGGACTAAAGATTGGTGTATCGTTAAAATTGAATACAGGTAATTTAAATTATTTATTATACGTACGATGGAATTAAAATTGTAATATATAACTATCTTGATAAGTACATTCTCATAAGATTTTATTTTATTTTATACAGTGAAGTAACTTGTTGAATATTGAGAATTAAAAAGGAAACGATTAAAAAGTTCGTATAACTGCACAAACTATTTTTTTTATTTACACACTACCATAGACAATTTTTGCCATTTCTGCACTCACTGCTCTATGACATAACATTATATTATTAGCTGTTGTCTATTGTTTTATAGTCGGCTATTTATCGTTGGCATTTGAATAAAAATGGCTATAGCATCGCCTATTAGCTTGCTCCAGTTTTTGACTCACAGGCCACAGCTGTGTTTCCTTATAGAGAATTGTAGTATAAAAGTAATTTGATAAGGTCGGCTAAGGATTCATAAATCGGCACACGGTATATTATGTTAAATACAAGGAAATATATTTTACGTGAACACAGCGTATTTATTGCGTTCGCCATGTTAAAATCCAACGTTTCTTTTAGACGATTTGCATAGCAATTGCAAATTAACTTCGCTAAGGTGATAAAATAAGTGTTCGAGGTTTCTTTTATATTTATTTCTGTAAAAATAAATAAACGGTTGAGTAATTTAATAATGAATATTCATCGAAGTTATAGAAATGAAAAAGTTGATAATATATTATTTTTTTTGTGTTTGATTTTACGCAAGTATTATACATTTAGAAATTAAAAACTTTTTAACGGATTTTAAACGCGATTTATTCCTTATATTATTAACCCAACGTTTCGAACACTTAACAGCGAGCGTGGTCACGGGGAGACTATATAGTATATTATAAATATGGAAGTTTGTTTGTTTAAATGTTTGTCCGTCAAACACGCTGAAACTATTAAACAGATTTTGGGTGATAGGACAGGGTATGAGCTGACTTGGTATACCTTTTATCCCGATTAAATGCTCCCTTCGGATAAAACAGGAATCTTGAATCCGAGCGGAGCCGGGATGAGCGCCTCGTATTCTATAGTTATCAGATATTTTTTTTAATTATACACACAAACTCACACAAATATAAACTTTATTGGTTAAACACGATAGTTTAATTATCCATCCTACAAATCAATTACTCGATACATCAAACAGAAACGTGATTGTAGCCATGTTTGTCTGTTTTGTTTGCCCGGAGGCGCCTCGGGGCTGAGCTGTATTGTTTTAAAATCGATCCGGTAACATGAGATGTTTTATATTTACTCTATTTTAAAGACACGTCAACGCGGACGTCTCGCGATCTTTGGTTAGGGTTGCCACATGCCGGATTTTGGTATTAGTTGCATTTAATTATCAGAATTTTAGGGTGTACATTAACATTATTATCAATTATTTGTAGCAATGTGTATAAAATATATATTTTATTGTAATAGGATTATGGATGTGAATGTATGTATACAAATGAATATATAGGTACTCATATTTCTTGTGTGGAATTATTACTTATGTTATTTAAACAATCAGTATTTAAACCGTTATTTTTAAAATTATTTATCTAATCTACCTAATTGTAAGTCAGTCATCTTTTTCAATTCTAATAAAGCACATTAATTTGTACCGAATTATTCCTAAAGGAAATAGTTTTTCTGATATCTTGTCCCAATAAAGAGCTGAATAGTTTAATATATCAGTGAACAAAAAGTGAAATGGTATAAAAAATATAAATGAAATATATTTTTTAGTAAAAACAAAACTTGGCAACCCTAAGCTGACTGTAGAAATGCGACACGTACGATGAAGTAGTTGGAGTTGTTTAAAAACATCCAACAGACAAACAGACGGACATGACAGCCTGTTACTTCCCACGTTGCATTCTAATACACTGTAATGCATGTTTCAGATGAAATTCACGCTGTGATCCGTGTAAGCTTTACAATTTATAAATACGTATGAGATACTGGCTGAAAAAATTAAAAGCATTCTATTTTTTGGAATTATTTAAAAAGTGAACATAAATATGACCGTCAGAAACAGGCGCGCAAAGAAGAAAGAAATGTGTAAAAAAAAAAAATGAAAAAAAGGCGGTATATAAACTGTCGAGAACATGATTTAGTTTTAGTAGGTACTTATGCACATTTTGTTATATCATCGTGTATAACATCGTTTTTTATTAGAATAATTATTTAACTATTATAATCAACAAGGTATTTTTCGATATCATGTTATGATCAAATTCTTGTCATGTTCGTTGAATTAAAGGAAATAATAGTTTACTTAAATAATGATGTAAGAAAAACATAACATTACGTTAACAAGTTTAAAACAGTAATAACAGAGGTACACAAATGAATAAAAATACACACATTTAATTAAGTAGGTCCCAATAAAGATAATTCGAATTAAACAATGACTGGTTTAATTTCAAAGTCGGCGATTGTAGACCAACCGCATAAATATAATATAACTGTTTGTAAAACGAGACGTTAAAAATACTTCGCCGTAAACAAACAACTTATCTACTTTAAGCTTTACTTATTTTGTTGTCGATATCGGATTGTTGGTAATACATTTACAAAAAGTCAATTACTCTTGGCTGTTAAAGAAGTAAATATGCCAGGATTTCTCCCATTTCTTATAATGTAATTGCTATTTTGTAAGCCTGTTTGCAACTTGGTTTCATTCCTTCTAGAGTTAATCTTGCACATTCCTCTTGACGACAACAAACGATTATAGTTTTGCTTTTTTATATGGATAGGCAGATGTTTGGCTAATTTCCATCTAGTGGAAAGTACGCGGTATAAGGTGATTATCACAGTCTACCTAAAAGGTTCCAATTAACCCGCCTCTTGAATATTATATCGAACTGAAAGCATAGACAGTGAGAGGAAATTTTAGTTTTCCTTTGACAGTGGACTTTAAAAAAGAAGCGCAGAATGATGCGGTTCACAATTACCACAGATAATATATAAATACTTGTAGTATTTATTTATTACGTAATAGTATTATGAATCATAATTTTCTCTTAACATTTTGAAGCCTATCGCTCATTTCTACACCGTATTGCAAAAAATCTCACACATATAATAATAAAGCATTAGCATTAAAAACTCAGTGTCATTAGCGTAATAGAATACGTAATATCAGCGTTAGTAACAAACTAGACTTTAATGAAGTGTTGATGTTAAGCCACACTCACAAAACCTCGTATCTATCTCGTAAATAACCACGATTTGCTATTATCGAACGACAACAAAAACAGAGCACCGTAAAAAACAATCAAAAGGCACCGCGGCTCGGATCAGACGCGCCGACTTCGCGACAATTACGCCCCTGTATAGCCAAGGAAACTCATTTTCCAAAGACTACAAGCCAAGCGCTTATTACACTAATACACACAAACATTTCCCATCAAACAATCGCACACCCAACCGTATTTTCTGAGCGTTAGAGACGAAAATTGAAACGTCGCAATAATATCGTCTTAGCAGATGGAATTGTAACATCTCGTAGAAGCGAACGGGCATTGGTACTTGATAAAATCCGATTACTAAATGAAGAAACTTATTTCTTGTCGGTTAGGGTTGAAAATCACGTGTAGTATTTTAGCAACAGTGATAAAAAGGGAATGGTAATGTAATATCGGCGCGAATCGCACGTCAATCATTTCACGATCGCGGGCTGACAAAGGAAAAATCCTTTTACGCGAACGCGAAATAAGATGCAAATGATCAAAGTAACGGGTGACACCTTAAACAAACTCCTGTTGAGTTAATTTCGCTTTATGAAATTAGGATTGGGTTCATAGCTGTACAATATTCTTCAATTATGCACTTTTTTGTTAGGCTGAGTTGCGTGTTCAAAACCTAAGGCAATTTTTAGGTTTTGATTTGTTGAGCCAAGGACTAGACTTTTAAATGTAATTTTTATATTCATTAATCATTTTATCAAAATTTTAGATATTATGAATAATGTACCGAAAGCATAAATCGCATCGCAAAAATTAAGTTTATAATATGTTCTTAAATTATTAAAAGTTTTATGACTAACCACCTCTAGTCTGACGATGATTCCTCATAACCAGGGGGTCTCAGGCTTAATACAAATTCAAGAACAAAAAAGCCCGGCCTGTCGGCCTGTCAGGGTATAAAAGGCTGATCACCAACTCGCTACTGGAGTAAAAACAATCAGTGTGACAGATTGTGGAATGTCCCTTTCCCAAATACAGACTTGTGACACGCATGTTTATTTTTTTATCACCAGCCATTTATAATTGCCGAAAGAACATTTCTCTATAAAAAATACATAACCTCCTTTGTCAATCTCGGAAATCGATAAAATATAAATGAACGATACGCGAAACAATCCCCTAGAATTAGTTTAAATAAAACGCATTATGCAAATCGCGCCTCTGCCGTCTCTTGTACAATAGCTAATTGATGCAGCCGGATATACTGAGTGACACCGAATACTTGCTCAATGCAACCCCAAATGAACATATAATGCGCGCGGTGATTGCTCGACAAAATACCACTGGATAAAAGAACCATTGTCGAAAGGAAACGGAGCAAGGAAGCACTGCTTTGTGAGTAATCAAAGCGGACCGAATTGTATGGCCGTTTCGCCAAAGATGATCAGTAGGCGAAATTAGTAGGCATATTTCTCGCTTGCCCTTTATTGGTTTCGTATTGAATTGAATGCAATTGTTTTGGTATGCGAATGATGGAAGTTAATTTGGACGCGTAGTGTAAGCGTGAAGGCTTGCTCTTTTGGCGGTTTGTTTTAACCGTGAGAATTCGTGGTGTAAATTAATAAGGTGGAAGTTTTGTTAATTTTCTACTTGGATTTAAATTACAGTGTTACAATCGTTACACAAGGATTGCAACTTCGTTGTAATTATAATATTGTAATTACAATTGAATTGAATAAAATATAAAAACTAATGTAAAAAACACTAATGCTATATGCTTATACATCCTATTTAATATTATAAATGCGAAAGTTTGTAAGTATGGATATATGGATGTTTGTTACTCTTTCACGTAAAAACTACTGAACCAATTGCAATGAAATTTGGTACGTAGACAGCTGGATAACTGGAATAACATATAGGCAACTTTTTATTCCGATATTCCTACGGGATACGGACTTACGCGGGTGAAACCGCGGGGCACAGCTAGTTTAAACATATATCATATTAATTTTCAGACACTGTAAGTAATATAATCCTATCCTGTCCTACTTATATTGTAAATGCGAAAGTTTGTGAGGATGTGTGTGTGTTTGTTACTCTTTCACGCAAAAACTACTGAACCGATTGCAAGGAAATTTCGTACGTAGATAGCTGGACAACTAGAATAACATATAGACAACTTTTATCCCGATATTCGTTCGTAATACAGACTTGTGCGGGTGAAACTGCGGGGCGCAGCTAGTATTAGAATACACGGAAATGGAGTTCCAAACTGTTTCAATGATAAGCTTACGATATCGATTACAGGGATAATGCATCACGTATCTATAATTCAAAAGTAGTGTAATTGAGCCTTTTATCAAATTAAGTACGACTGAAGGGTGTCCAGTTAAATTTTGATTAGTTTCAAAGAAGACACGTGTCGCATCAGGGTCTTTTGTTGGAAAACATGAGCTGGTAACGCTTTAATACTTTAAATATTGAATAATTAATTGGAAAGGAATTGAAAAGAAACTGGAAGGTATATGGGTTTCTTAAATTTACATTTATATGTGAAATGGATTATTCACACTTTTTCGGACATATAGAAAATACAACGTATGCGTGAAAGGGCCTCTTTCCTGCTTTTTTTATGGTTTAAATATGTATTTTTTATATTGAAGCCATTTAATGTAAAAAATTTAAGGCCTTATCCCTTCTTACAAAAAAAAAAAAAATACGCACAGCTAATATTAACTTTAAAAAAGTCTATTGCAATCGCCCCATTATTGAATCGGTAATCGATTGCGCGCCAGAGTCTCCCCGAGTGTAATTGTCAAATTAGCGACGACATCAAAGGATTCGGTGATTTGCTTTTTGATAACGCGATAAGTTTCGCGCCTGATTACATTGTGGGGCGCTCGCTCCCGCTTCTGTTGCAAATTGACAGCTGTTTTGGCGCGGAATGTTTTCCAAATTTGAAATTTCTTTGAACATTGAAAAAATAGTATCTTGGAATGTATTTTAATGGACTTTGAGATTAATATAAACAATGTTTGTTTTATATATTCTGCTATATACATTTATATAGCAGAAAATTCCTGCGGATGAAATAATCTATTCGGGTAAATTGTAGTCAATTAGTAGTAGTAGTACTTTTGGACGTCCTAATGGTCTTCAGACCCAAAAAGCATACCATAAAATTGTTCCGCTGTGACGTGGCAAACAAAGAACCATACTTTGGCATCTATAATATCATTAGGTAGGTAAGGATTAAATATATCTTAAAGCAATTTATTTCCATTTACGTCTCTTAAAAGCATATATATCGAGTCACATTGTTATCTCCAATAGTTCAAGTGTACATTGCAGCGGACGAATCAATTGCGGCAGATACCTACAGTGGTGGTCAGTCGCCATTGGCTCCAGATTGCAGTCTTCCTGCGCTGATGAGGATGTCCCAGCGGATGCTGATACGTCCATCTTCATTTATCCCGTATGTACTGTGATATATAGGGTGTACATTTGGCAAACATGTTAATATTATGTATGCGAAAATCTGTTTGTCTGTTAAGTTTCACATACGCACAAGAATAAAATTGATGGGATGGGAATTAAAACAGTTGAGATCAAGGATCGATGATAGGTTATATCACTTAAATCATAGCTTAAAGGGTTGAAATATGGAATTGAAGTTTTTATCCATGGATTTGTTCGTGGTTGAAACCGAGGGCACAGCAGACTTTTTATTTTTATTTAATTACAGTATATATTCTATATATATCATAGATATTTTATTAATTGTTTATATATTAATAGTAGTTTTATACATAATCTGTGATTGTGTGAATTAATGAAATGCTGTTAATAAGTTCAAGCAAGCTAGGTTTCGGAGCTCTTATAATTTTAATTAGATTTTACGTTTTAAATAACGTAATCAAATGCATAAATGTAAGTCTGTTATGTGTAAATCATTTTAATTGCGCTGATATCCCGGCCATATTGTTTTCCTTACCCCTCCCAGTCCTTTCTTTTCCCCAATAATTCTTACCTTTATCTCTTTACCAACTGGCGACCCTCCAGCGTCTTTGTCGACAATGCTTAAAAATTATGACATCAGTAACATATATCTAGTTTATATATTAAACTAGCTGCGCCCCGCTATTTCACCCGCACAAGTCCGTATCCCGTAGGAATGTCGGAATAAGTATATTATTCCAGTTGTCCAGCTGTCTACGTACCAAATTTCATTGCAATCGGTTCAGTAGTTTTTGAGTGAAAGAGCAGCAAACACACACACATCCTTACAAACCTTCGCATTTATGATATTAGTAGGAAAGTAGGAATAGGAAGTAGGATTCTCTTGTCGCGGTGTTTACTAACAAAGCTCCAGCTGTTTTAGAGGAGCTAAAATAACTGGACCTATTTTTATGAAACTTTGTGTGCATATCGGGTACGTCTGAAAATCGGTCAATATCTATTTCTAGACGACTTCAAAAAAGGAGGTTAGCGATTCGACAGTTTTTGTGTTTGTTACCTCATAACTTTTCACTGGCTGAACCCATTTAAATGATCCTTTTTTATTTGTAAGCTGGTGTCTCCATTGTGGTCCCATTTCTATTTGGTCCAATTATAGCAATTTGGAGGGGTTATACATATTTTGATGAAAAAAAATATATTTCTACTAAATGATGGAAGTGAAGTCGGATAACGTCTGTCATATCAATTCCTGTATATAATGGTATGTCGTTATACCTAGTCTTGCCATAAATATTGTAATAAAGAAAAAAGAAAATTGTTAACTGCAAATAACATTTATTACTT
>NC_052119.1:941106-1012971 GCF_012273895.1 Zerene cesonia | reverse complement strand
TGACAGATTCGAAATTCAAATGTAATATTTTTTTATAATTAAGTGTAACAGTATTTATGGCCAGACTAAGTATAACAAGATATATATATAAGCTTAAAAACTCACGCTTCATTTCCTCTATACAAAGATAAGCCCAAATCCAACCAATTAGTCAATACAGATAAATAATATCCCAACGGTCGGCCATAATTACCACCATCCAAATTAATGTTTATTTAAATAACACAAAAACGGGCGGTTTCCCATCGTTACTTCTGTCCGTCTGTCCGCCTCTTACAATTAGGCGATCCACCAACAATGACTAAATAAACGATGGCATACGGAAGCCTCTAATACTGTTTTTTAAAAACATTTTAAATAGCTCAAGAGATGGTGTTCTGTTTTGGTGTGAAATTATTTTTGGGTTCAGTTCACAAGGTTTATGATGAAAAATGCTCGACTTTATATGTTATCAGTTATTTTAGAAGTTACTTTAATATTTTTTTTTTATTAGATGTATAGAATAATAGTACTGAAGTTTATACTTTTTAAGCTTACATGTACATAATCTCTGCTTCATTATAATTTACTTAGCATATTTCACACACTCACGTACACATATATGAGCATAAATCCAGAATAACCAAATTCCTCTTCCAACACTGACAGTACCTGAAGAAACTCATATACATAGAATCCAAGCGCACAGCTTAGCGAAACCATAGATAACATATACTAGGCGAAACCATTAAACTACACGAAAATACTCCACGGACTCTCCAACTCAAGTGTTTTGAGTGGTGACTAGTGACATGAGCACAAAAGAGGTGAGTGAGCCCCGCTACCGGCGCGCTTCGTCGATTATTTTACAATAAAACATTTATTTCAACGCCATTGTTGGCTCAGACAGCGTGAGTTGCGAGTTTCGACTGTCCAAATGTTGTGTCAAATATGATGCAACTCCTTGCCTATTAAGTGTAATTGTTTTTTGATATTCTCAACCGACTGCGACGTCTGAAAAGCGAAGGATGTTTTTAGTTTGAGTTATTTTTTTTTAATCGTTACACGCATGTTACGTCCGAGGTCGAGGTTATTCGATAACTCTTAAGGGTTTTTTAACTGATTGACTTGATAATTTTTGTGTTTATAAGAAGTTATTGTCATTTGCAGACAGTAATTATTTATTGACATACTTCATTAATATAAATAAATGTTATTGAAGTATATTTTTTTTAAACGCCTTTTCCGATATTCCGTTTGTCTGTATGCCAAATTTTATACAGATTCGTTAAGCGCTGCGATGTAACACACTTCCTAAAACTTTGGCTAAATCTTTCGTGTAACTCGGAACAAAAGGGACAATAACTATTTAATTTAATATACAATTCAGAAACCTCCAGCATCGTATAATTTGAAGTGTAATAAATCTTAACGCGGAACAGTTAAAACTTAAAAGTATGTAGACATACAATCTTTACCTTTGAAAACATTTTCTTAATTCCATCCTACCATTAAAACATTAACATTCAAAGGCTTAAAGTATCAAAGAAAATCCACAGCCATTAAAGAAAAAAAGCGCATTTCCCGCGCTATTCAAAAATAGAAACGTATTACGTGAAAAGAACTGTCTCAAATTACTATTCCCATATCCCCTCTAACTCACAGCTATGCGTATCTTTGTCTCTTTCTAGCCTTATACAAACTCTAATAAATAAATACAAAGGGCCTAATTGAGTA
This sequence comes from Zerene cesonia, assembly GCF_012273895.1. NCBI lineage: Eukaryota > Metazoa > Arthropoda > Insecta > Lepidoptera > Pieridae > Zerene > Zerene cesonia. The sequence goes on along the minus strand of NC_052119.1, from coordinate 1,011,255 downwards.
ACTAGTAAAACGAGCATCTCTGCTGCGTCCCTTTGCGATCAATACCACATTATACACACGTTTATAAATTATTTGCTCCTCCAATTTGAGCCTTGTTCTGTAGACGATAAGGAATTTACTTTTATGCATCGGCTAAAATAGTAGTAAATTGTAGATGGCGAACAATTTTGAAGTCGTCCTCTCAAGTGGTGAGGGACGATGGGGAACTTAATTTGTCAACAATTTCAGATATTTGAATACGTTTCGCTGTTCAATGAGCTTCTGTCAGCTTAAATTGTTTTTTCTTTCTTTTAAATAATTACGTTTGTTTCTTTGCTCGTTAGGCGCGAGAAAAAGTAAATAAGTATTGTCCGTGAAAAGGACCCGTTTTCATTATTTTATTGAGAAAAGTCTGTTATCGCTATTAATTATCATGGATGACTTCTTATCTTGAAAATCATACAAATTATAATTTTCCTAAATGCTTTCGAATGATTTGGGAGAAACGAGTCGTAAGCAATGTGTCTTTTATGCTTATACTTGTAATCAGCTGTTAAGATTCCGCCATCTTGTCCTTATATTACTGTTAAAGTAGAGGTTCTTGGTTCCATAACTTTATGATAGGTTTACAGAACAAATAAGCATTAAACGACTGTTATGAATAACGTTTTTTGGAAAACGTACTAAAGCGTACTAAACTTTTTATGAATACGACGATTTAATAATCAATTACATGTTCTATGAAAGAAAACCTAACAGGCTAATCTGTGTAATTCCAATAAGCGTTTGCACACTTCCCTGGTAATAAAGGACGTACCAGCGTCCATATATGTCCATATTGATTAGTACCAAACTGGATTGAATTGCATCACATCAAACAAATGTATGAACCTAAATGGGAAGAATAATATAAAGGATATTAAGTAGTCGATATTTAACTTTCTCATTTCACCTTAACTCACCTGAGTTCCTGTAGAGAACCACAATGAAAACTACCTTCCATAAATCTGCAATTCTATATGAGAACATGGATATGTCCTTGAACACGTTTAAATTTCTCGCGAGATTACAATCCACGTGATTTACATGAGTAATAGTAGTTTGATCTTATATTTTATTTCTATATATCTTTCTTTGTATATATCTGTATCCATAACTAGGCTTTCTCTGGATGGGACCTACTGCTTCACTCGCGTGGTATCCTGCTCAAATGTAGTCTATGTGTTAATCCAGACTATAATCTATCTCTGTACTCAATTTGATTCAAATCCCAAGAAAGGTTTTTGCGTGAAGGGTTAACAAACATAATACATTCTTACAAATCTTTCTTTATAATAAACTAGCTGCAACTCGCGCTTTCAACCGCGTAAGTCTGTATCCCGTAGGAATGTCATGATAAAAAGTTGCCTATATGTTATTCCAGATGTTCAGCTGTCTTCATACTAAATTTCATTGCAATCGGTTCAGTAGTTTTTACGTGTAAGTAACAAACAAACACACATCCTTACAAACTTTCGCATTTATAATACTAGAAGGATAGTAGGATAGGAAGTAGGATAAGTACATTAATCTATTTCTAACACTCACGCAAAGACAAGACACGCAGCAAAGAAGCGATCAGAAATAGCCTAATTATAATTTCCAAATAGCGTACCGAAGCAAATCTTATTTGTAATATTTGTATTCGTGTCATATTCCTAACGATTGAAAAGTTACTCTCCCCTTAGAGTGAAGTGATTGAGCAAATATAGATGTGATGGTGCGATCGACGCTCGATGGTGCATAAAACATCGCGGGCTCAAACATAAATGGACGGTGTTATGCAATATTGAAGTAACTAGACTTTCTTATTTAGATGAACTGATGCGCTATTTATTGATGATGAAAAGATTTATTTTTATCTTTGTTTAATTTATAACTAGCAATACAATTTTGAATTTCAAAATTTGAAGCTGTGCCCTGCGGTTTTACCCACGTAATGCATGATGTTACACAGCCTTCCTCAATAAATGAGCTGTTTAACACTGAAAGAATTTTTCAATACTGACCAGGTTCTTGAGATTACCGCGTTCAAAACATAAAAAAACAAACAACCTTTTCAGCTTTATAATTTTTTTATATTGTATTATATTAACAAAAACAACTAAGATAATCCAGGAAATAAAATATTTAGTGCTTTTCTCTATAATAAATGCATTTGCAATGTATAAAGATTTCTTTCATGTAGCTTGTTGATTGCGTAAAGTATTAAATTAGTTCTTCTTTAATCTTCAAATCTGCTTCTCTTAATGAAATTACGTTCCTGTCCAATACCTTATATAGTAAATATCATAACAATTACTGGTACTTTTAAGTAATTTTAAACACATCTCTTATGTGTACAATTCTGGATCGGATTCACAGATATTTAGATAGAGCTTAGAATACATACTAGTTTATAAATGAAGCGCTGTTGCATAACACGGACCATAACCCGCTACCCTAAACGTTTCACGCGGGGCGCATAATGAACTCTTTTACAGTATGGACGCAGCTTTATATCCAATCCCTTTGTTGACTGACTGTTCAACTTGATTTGTTTTGCAAATCTTGCGTGATTGATAAAATGTTACATGTTAGCTCATTGGTTGCTTTACTCTGTTTGATGGAGATTTTTGTTAACTGGCAATATTTACATCTGTAAGTCAGGTGCGAATTGGACCTTAAAAGAGCAACTGCTATAAACGTGAGTTACCTACCCATTCAATTTATGACCGCACCAGCTCGCTTAGCCTCGATTTCTTATTACTTGTTATTATAGTTCCAGCTGAATGCGTCATCTGTGATAATTTCAGCTGTTTAACTGTCACGGTTCATGACGTGCAGCCTGGCGACAGACGGACAGAAAAGTCTTAGTAATAGTATAAACCATTTGCATACGGAATCCTAAAGAATACTGGAAATCAGAGTAAGTACATGTGATAATATTAAAACCATCAGGGGATATACCTTTTGTAGGATGCAGTATGGTAAGTAGACCCCAATTCGAGGTCGTATCCACCGTGAAGATTTTCTAATAATTCAACTGGTTTCAAACTTCAGTTTTGCTGAATTATTTGACACATAAAAAATGACAAGCTGCGAGAGAGGTGAGGCGGAGAAAATAAAAAAAAAATCAAGTGATATTTTTAAATTATTTATTAATGATCGTATACGTAAAAATACACAAAGCGAACCCTAAGCTAGTAGAGACAGAAAAACTGAAAAATGACTATTGTAAAGTTATTGTTATACCGTAATACTTCATTTAAATGAACTATTTGTCAAGCAGTGTTTTAGATTTAGAATAATGCATTTAAACTTAGAATTTTCTATTACAAATAAAAGTGTAGCAGCTGTGGTCAATAATAAATTCGCTCCCAATATCCCTGTAGTCTAACACAATGTTTTTCTATTCAGTCATTTGGCAAAATTCAAAAGAACAAAATAGCCAGCATTCCCACGTGAAAGTAACTAATAAATAACAGTTAATTTAAAAGCAATAACCCCTAACTGTTTTATAAATAGGTATACAAGATCATTGTTTAAAAGTCGAGTATCTATCGAGTCCAGAGCACTTCACGTGTGATTGGGGCTAAATTGTATAAAGTTATTTTTCAGACTTGACTTTTTCTCGAAGTCGAGTTCTATTAACTTCGATTTCGAGGGCTTTAATTGTTTTGATTGAGCAATTAAATAACTAAGTTTAAGGATTGAGTTTTGACTTTCCAAAGTTTTTGTTCATTACATTTGACTTACACGTTCTAAGTGTTGTTTGAATGAAGGAACTGCTATTCAGGTTTGTTTTGTTTCTTTGAATCTATTTAAGAGCTTTGCGGTCTTAAGTTTAATGTAGTTAGTCTGCAGCTGGAAACAGTGTGAGAAAATTTTCGTAGTAAATAAGCATTGTATTGATAGCAGCATGGAATTAAGCGAAACCGTTTATTTGAGCCACTAAATATATTCCGATGAATTTTCACAAAATATTGTCCGTTTCTTAGGTCAAGTACAACTAAAATTTGACATTTATCCAGAGGTGTTACACAAGAATCTCGACCCGTTTTAACAAATGAACGCTTCAGGTTTTCAGCTGTCATCGTTAAATGTTTCAAGGGTTCGTTAGTTTAACTCGCTCGAGTGGGAAAAATGTTTTTGGCAGCGAATTCTGCTTGAAGTGCATATGAAGGTTGCTATTTTTGTGCCCAAGCATTGCGCATTTTGAGATATATGTTATTTGTGTTAAAGAATTTTATTAATCTATTTGTTTTCTTAAAAGTACAATTACTATTACTGAAATAGTTAATTTTCTGTTCGGAAGGTGTGGGTGGTACTGTTGTTACAAGAGCATAAATTTATAAAATGTAGCAATAGTGTATAAGAAAGAAATGACACCAAGAATCCATCAAACACACTATTGTCTGGAAAAAGTTATTTCGTGTAGTTTGTTCTTTGAACCTCCCGAACCTTTGATTCACAAAGCGGAGAAATCTGAGCATTACGCAATCAAAGCCAACAAATTAAAACGGCAACCAAGAAAACGTCACAACAAAAGAAAATATTAAAACGCGGAGCAGTGGGCCGGTAAACGTGGTTATGCGCGGGTTCCGACAAAAATACGACTAATTTTAATTGTGAATGTTGATGGAGTCTCGCATTATCGCGTTATTCCGCTGCCTGCCCTCCCAGCCCTCTGCTAGTCTCGTGCTATTGTTTCGCATTTGCATTTTAACTTAAGGAGGGTTTTAGGGACGCGATGTGACCTGGTCTTTGGTTAGAAAGCTTTATGACTTCTCACAATAACTTTTAAGTCATTTAACTAATAAAAAATTATTATCACCTAGCTGCCAAATAACAATAGTTACGAGATTTAATTTTTCTTGACGATTTCAAATTATCATAATTCAAAATAGTCTTGCCTTAGCGTTACATTGAAATTGAAATTCATGAAAATTGTCTTATTTATAAACCTTAATTCATGTTTTACGCATACAGAGTGATTTACTATTATATCATAATCTTCTAGTTTTTTCTACTAACAGTTTTGTTGTTGTGTGTAAAAAATGGTCCTGAAAACCCATCAATACCGTAAACATCAGATCAAAATTAAGCATTATTTTTGACATTATCTAATCACAAGAACATATTGAATGCACTGCGTCGTAACTTGAGTGAGTTTGTGTCTGATCCCGGAATGAGACTGAGATTACTCTGATTCAATTTATTTGCGAATAATACGGTATTGTGATATTTGGGAATGATTTATTGTGCCGAATATTAATGATTTGTGTTATTTTATGATGAAAAAGTCATCTTAACGTATACTGAGTTATATGCCTATATAATATATCGCTGATTATGAATATAAATACAATAAATAATTTTGAATTTGAATGAATATGATACAATATTAATAGAGGGGTGTGAATATAACATAATAATCATTTATATAACTTCATGTCACTTAGAAGTAGTATTTTGTGTAAAGAATATTTTTTTTGTTAATATATTTCAAATCAATGATAAGTAAGTTTGAATTTGTCAAATTCAAATTAATTTTATTTTCTGAATATAATATTGTTTCTTACACATTCTTCTTAAACTTTTGGCGATAAATTCTAAGTTCTTGGCGTTAAAACGTCGCCGTACGTACTAAAGCAGCAAGAGCCGTGTGTAAAGCTAGTTTTTCAAATCATAATACCCATAACTTATTCACTCCGCCAGTAGAGCATGCGATATTGGTTTATTCTCTCATTTAGGAGATACCAAACGCTGTAATTGTGTTCGGATTATAGTATCCAGTTACAGGGGCTGCGGGCAACGTCTAATTCTATTACATTATGAATAGATTATCTATTTTGGGATGCCGGTTTAGTATTTCTTTATGGGATGGTGAATTTTTTGATGGATATAACGATTTTATGTTTGCGGCAAAATTCATTGTTGTGTAACTCGGGTTGTTAATAGTTCGATATTATATGATAAATAAATAGAATATTTTATATATATAGTTATACAATATATTTATTTAATAGTCTCGACCGTTCGTTCGTAGGCGACCGTTGAGGTTTTCTCTTGAAATGCAATTAAAATGTCGATATTCATCGCTATTTTTAGTAAATTAGTAGACCATATGACGAACAACATTCCTAATATTTGGGAATGGATCTCAATGGAATTTCAAGGATAGGAATAAGGACTCTTATGTTCCAGCTCATAGATTAGATAAAGCATGGTCGCAATTCTAATATTTTGTTATCTATATGACATCAAACTCTAATATTAAGAAGCATACAGAAACTGGCCAACAATGTCGAATCTTGCTCGACTACAAATGTCAGTGAGATACCAAAGACCTAATTTCACGGTTAAATTCATAAACATCGGACAGTGTAAAACAAATTACGTGAACTAGCAGTTCTAAATTTAACTTTCGAACATATAATAACGTAGGAGGTAGCTGTGTTCACCAAAAATCAGATTAGCGAGTCTCGTTGACAGGAAGGAGTCGACACAGAGTCGCTTTGTGCTTCTAATTGCAGCTTGGGGCATAGCTGAGTTGCTTAAGGATACTGCACGCTGACGACACGATATCGTGTACCTTTATCGTGATATAGCATTCAATATACTAGCTTAATTGACGATCATGCCTATCTATCTTACTGGGCTTTTCTCCGCAATGATTGAATTTATCTTAATGGAAATTTCACTAGAAGATAGTGTTGGTTAGAAGGCGACATATACGCGTATTATATTTCATTTTATCTTACGTTTTTCCCACGACATCATAGTTTACGCGGAAAATGATTGCCCATTGAGTACCATATGAAATAGACGTCATAGGTAAATTTATCCCGATGTTATATCGGCAGATTTAAGCACCTCTAGCCTCCACGATTTCAAAGTTAGGTAGAAAATAATTTGCGTTTGATCTCCGGGTGAATTACATTCTAATAGAATCTAGTCTGTACGGAGTCCCACGTAATTAGGGACCTTTGTATGAAGATATTTAACTGAAATTCAGTTAAACTGGATGGGAAATGGCGCCTCAATTGGTAATTTGACGATGGGTGGGCTTAAATCATTAAATATGCCTGTTTCTTGGATATTGTCTTACTCTTGAGTTAGATAGGCAAATAGTTGTAATAAAACTCTTTACAAATAAAAATTAAGGCACACCTGAACACTGTTGTCCTCTTCATTTCTTTTTTTAATAATTAATTAGTACGCATCATAGAGCCAGTAGTCTATTCTTCTTCTTTTATCTATGCACAATGCACATCCTGTCAGATGGAAATATAACCAATTGCTGAAAGTGGGCACGATTAAACGCAATGACCTCATTTGGCAGCAAAATGGCGTCAAGTCATCCAATAATGAGCATCGATTGTGATGACAGGACATTGATGTGTAAGGCGGAGTTTTCATGCACCTTACAAAATTCCTTCTAATAATATTTTGTGTAGATTAAAGTAGTTTATTTGGATCTTTGACACACGAACGTCTGCTTCGATTTGGATGATATTTATATAATTTATTCATAATTTGTAAGGTGTACTCATTATATAAATAGAATGTCTTGCTTAGTCAGTCAACGCAATTGGTTATAATTTTAGAATATTTGTAGAGTTCTTAATTAGTTTTTTTAACAGAGTTAATAACTTTCAAATATAGTAAAATTGTTATCTTGTTAACTCTTAAAGTATAAAAATAGGTTAAACTTTAAATTCATCTCTTATTTGTATTGTATTTTGATACACCAATATATTAATTGGCTTGAAACATTTATTTTCATAACATTTACCAGCCTGGAATTTCTTCCTATGCATTTTTTTCTCTATTCAAGATAAGAATACTTGCTTTTCTCTTCTGCTTCTTCTATTAAAGCAAATAAATCTAAAAAGTTATTCTGAGATAGAAGAAAAGTCAAGAAAGAAGAAGTCGGATTAAATATGAAAATCATACCATCATCACTACATAACATAAAACAACGTCGCTTTCTCTCTCCCTATGTCCCTATGTATGCTTAAATCTTTAAAATTACACAAAGGATTTTGATGGGGTTTTTAATAAATAAAGTGATTCAAGAGGAGGGTTTATATGTTTAATATCTTCTGTTAAAGTACTCCGAATTAACCAAAAGCCAGTTTATTGTATAAAATGATGTACCTATAACTGAATGTTGTTTTCATATAAAAAATTCCACCATTATAACCCTCCCTAACGAACATCTGTCAGTCGGAGTGAACTGTCAACTCGAAACGTCAAAACAAGAGGAATATTAATTATTGTATCCGCTAAGACGCACCGTGACCGCGTGAAGGGTTAATTGCATAAATTGACAGATTGTTATAACGGGTTCAATGGTTATTTTGATGGCCATTCTTTTTGTTTTCTTTACACCTTTTTGTAGGAATACATTATGTTCAAAATTTGTATTGGGATTTTAAATATCGTTGGCGGTAAAACGGGTTGTTAACAAAAAAAAAAAATGTATCTTAGAGAAAAAAAAATTCAGAAAAGGCATATTGTCTTAATTTGTTGTTTGAAGTTTACAATGTTTGACACTGGCAAATAGTTTCTAATTTGTTGCCATTAAAAAAAAAGTTTAAAAAGTCATCTAGCTTATATAACTTTAGATTGATACACAATAAATTTAACATGATGTTCCAATATATCTCCTATATATATTCCTTTTCATAGTAGCTGCCTTTATTTCGTCTTCATTCAAATATGAAGCATACAATCTCATAACACACACGAAGCAATGAGTCGATATATTTATGATACAATGTTGCAAATGCTGACACCTGTAACTCTGCTAGTAATATGATTATAATAAAATAGTTAAGTACTTGTCTCTGATAATTGGTAACAAAGATAGTTATTACGACACGACACAAAAATTGCGTGTTGTGTTCTCGTGATCCACGATGGAATGTTAATATTTACAAATTTTAACAGCAGTCTTGAGTTTTTTATTTTTTAATACTGTTGCTTGCTTGTTTATAGTTATTTTCGCATAAAGCTAAATTCATATTGTCATAACTAGAACATATTAAAATGGGACCACACGAGAGGCACTAGCTTTCAAATAAAATACGAATAATTAAAATTTGTTCTCCGAAATTTAACAAACCCTCCAAAACAGATGAATGGAGTAGTTTTTAGTCTGATGAAAAACTATCTCGAACGTCATCATCTGAATATGTTAAAAAAAAATCGCGTGTTGGTTATATAAACTTTAATTAGATAATAAGTAACAACATTTCATTAATACAAATGGTTGAATTATCTTAAAATTATTCACCGCATTTCGCTAATTGAATTGTACCATTGTTTTGGGATATTACAACCGATTATCTTTTTGTGTCATCGAATGTTATATTCTATTTAATTTAATTGGAAATATTAAATGTAAAGAACATTGAATATTCCCAAAATTTAAATATATTTAGCTATTCCAATTGTCCAGTTGTTTTTGCGTGAAAGAGCAGCAAACACACACACATCCTTACAAACTTTCGCACTTATAATATTAGTAGGATAGTAGGATAGGATTACACCCATTATTGTATTCCAAATGAATACCATTTAGTGTCATTTACCACGTGCGTAAAAGAACATAAATCAAGCGGTTAGGAAAGGTACAATTAACAATGATCTATCAATGTTGCATCGAATTTGTACCAACGGTTTTTGGATTAAGATAAGGGGGGTGTTATTAAAGAAACTTATGCCAGCCCGATCTGTAATTATTAGGTGTTAATAAAGATGTAGGGGTGTAGTGATGTACTGATTTTAGGATTGGATTAACGTATATTTATCGACGTTTGATGTTTTGTATTTTCTTGTGACGCGGAAGCTACATATCGCGATGTTTTTTACGTAATGTAGGTTTCGAACGTGCGTTGTTATTGGTTAGTATCCGGACTTAGAAAGATTTTCGGGTCGTTTTCCTATGAAAATATTATATTTACGTCGTGTAGAAATTTATTTTGTATGCTCAATGAAAAATATGCGTTTGTATGAAAAACAATTGCTTTTTTATTATATGCATACGTATTTACTTGATTGAATAGCGTTGTGTGAAAAGTTCTAAACTATAAATAACTTATAACACTACTATAAAAAACTAATCACAATTTTATACACATTAACACACTTAAAAGCCCACTACACTTACAATCTGCACCACTCAAAACTCACAGATTTAAGTAGTTTAATTAAAGTATATATCAATTACCAACTGAATAATGTAACTATTTAAATTGTTTACTGTTAAATATCATAAAGTTATATTATATGTAATGTACACCGTTCAATAAATGATTTTTATTTTCTTTTTTTATCGTAATATAGCACGGGTCACACCACTAGACTGCCCGAGGGTTATAAAGGGTTTCGTATCGATATGATTCATTCTGCAGCGAAATACACTTTTATTGCGTAAAATAAGGAGTCGGACGATATTCAATATTAACTGCATTTGTTGTTAATAATACAATATGGAAGTTACTGTGTCTATTCGTGTAAGTCGAATAATTGCTTTTTACATTTAAATAAATAGAAAAAATTCTAACAAGCCGCGCCCCGCGGTTTCACCCGCGTAAGTCCATATCCCCTAGGAATATCGGGATAAAAAGTAGCCTATATGTTATTACAGTCGTCCAGCTGTCGACGTACCAAATTTCATTGCAATCGGTTCAATAGCTTTTGCGTGAGATTAACAAACATACGCACATCCTTACAAACTTTTGCATTTATAATATTGGTAGGAAGTGGGATAGGATTTATAATATTAGTAGGATTCTATTTGCATGTCTCGTTAATTGCAGCAGGTACCAAGGAGGTCTTAAGTATCATAAAACATTTAAAGAATAAAACAAAAATGTAAAAAAATGAAAAATGTCTTACAATTTATAAGTTATAATTACAACACTTTAGTCTCGTTATGATGAATTATGAGATCTCATTGGGAATAGACAAATGGCCAAACCATAGATTATAGATCTCCGTAACCCCTTAATCGGCTACAATTAGTAGACCATAAATATTTGTCTCTAGCCATGTGAACTTTATTGTAACACTTAATTTTTTCATATTATCTTTCTGTTTTAATTACATAATTTTAATAGAGAGCATTTTATAACAGTATAACTAGTTTAACGATGATATAATATTTTTCTTGATTACATCATGGCATAGATAAGAAATGTCCTAAAAATTCCCAAAAAAATTAATATTTAAAGAATTTCGCTTCTTTGTTCTGTATTTACAAATAAGAAATGACATCTGTTTACGTTGACTTAACTTATTTTTCAGTAGGCATCGATTGCAAATAACATTAATTACTAAACCATTTTTAACAACGATGTTTCTTTTTCAGCGTGTAAAGAGCCGTATTGCAGTCCATTTATTATCTACAAATCACTTGTATTGCTAATGAAGATATCCGAGCTATCTCGTGGTCAATAAATATCGCTCCCGCCCCGCCTCCGCCGCAGGCGAGTGTTTGCCTCTTTTGTTTCGAAACTGATCCAAACTCTGACGATTTACTTTGGGTTGCTAGTGTAAAAATGTATGTCATTTTATTATTATAGGCCAAAGATATTCTAGAAGTTCGAGGTTATGAAAAAGTAAGAAATTTAATTCTAGGTGCATATTGATTAATAGTCGTATTGCAGTAATCCCTACTAATATTATAAATGCGAAAGTAACTCTGTCTGTCTGTCTGTCTGTTACGCTTTCACGCCTGAGCCACTGAACCGATTTTGATAAAATTTGGTATGAAGATAGAACTGAACTTGGGATAAGACATAGGCTACTCTTTATCGCGAAAAAAGGGTAGAAAGGCTTGAAAGAGGGGATGAAAGTTTAGATGAAACTTCGTTATTGTCAAACCAATTTTGATGAAACTTGGTATGATGTTGGAGCTAAACGTGGGAAAGAACAAAACATGCTTTTTAATGCGAAGAAAATACTCCTCACCATGTCGCGCGATATAAGCGAATTCTACGCGGGCGAAGCCGCGGGCGAAAAGCTAGTTATTTATATTTAAACCTCACGTAGTTGCGTTACGCAAAAAAAGTTTAATTCTAATATTTGTTTTTTGGTTTTCATGTTATTTAGTCGATGCAAAAGTGACAAATTAAAAATCTATTTGAATGTAAAATGGATGCGATGTGATGGAAGATAACCTAGAAAATATAAAAAAAAATTGAAATGGATTCTTATTTCAGTATTTCCTTTTTTAATTTTTAACAGATAATTAAACTTCGTTGTTAATTTGATTTCCAGAGAATGTCGTTTTTGTGAATGAAAGTTAATGTATTATTGTAGGATCATTTAAACAAACAAATAACCTTTTTAGTAATAAGATAAAAATATATTTATAACAACAAAATCATATACAACATTGTGTATTTTAACAACGTCCTACCATTTCCAAGACTTCGCAATTGTTCCCGATCCAGGAAAATAATTAAACCCAACCGACACATAAATTATATTCAGAAGAGCTAACACTAATTGAGATGAAACGAAATAAAGACCCATATAAGGGTATTCACGCATAATTTTTGGTGACAGGCAAACTTCACGCTATAGTAATTGTAACATAATTAGCACAATATACCAATTAGCGTCAGTACTCTTAACCTTTTCGGTTCGACAATTTTTTGTCCAAATCCCGGCGCGGTTAGCTTAATTACGCGCAATTAAAATGCCCACAGCGTCATTAATTACTTTGACAAACTCGAAACACACATTTCGGCGAGTCATAAAGTGTAAAAGGGACTATAAGAATGTGTATCTCACTTGCATTGCTCGTAAAATATGTCATAAACATTTTCGCCGAATGCCGGCAAAAAATTCTGATTTGCTGGTTGAAATGGTCTCTTGAGTCTTGAGACTGCAAGTTGGCCCTTTTTTGGACATGTGTTAAGAATAATAAAATAATGGTGCGGTGAGGAGATGAAAATGTAATGGGATTTATCATCAAATCATCGATCATTTGTAAATTATATAAATGTCCAAAATAATTGAATGTTTTCGTGAATTCTTTTATTAATTCCACCATAAATTACGCATTAAGTTAAAAGAGTTGAGCTTTTACTCTGGGACTTTATATTCATATACTTACTCGAACTTAGGTGACTTTTTTTTTAATTTTTAATTTTTTTTTGTCAACACGAGTTGCGAGAATGACGTTTGACATAGATGATGTATTTGTCTAAATAACATCAAAACCAGATCAACTATTGTTCCTGAAGAACATAGTCATTTAATCCGCCATTTTTAACTAATTATCCCACGCTTGACTCGCGCTACGTGGTAATTATCAATCACTGACAGCGAATCTCGAGTGATTAACACTTCTTTGCTTTTCCCGCCAACCAATCATAGCGGCCATATTGCTTAATTGCATGAGCATGCACGGTGTACAAGATGGCGGTTAACTTTTCTTTTTCTATAATCATTGGAATAGAAACGTTATGATTTACGTTGTTACATTTTACTGTTTATGGATGGATATTTTAATTAACGATTGCATATTCTGATGAAGGGAAGATTTCATAATATAAATACATATTATGGTTTCAGCAGCAAACAATCAAATCAGCAAACAAAAATGGCTACGCTTAAAAGCACAGGACTGATGAGTATTATCCACACATATAAAAATTATTACTTTCAGGACATTTACATTTTTATTTACTTGACAATGTCTCTGAAAGTACAATATCCTTTTGTCTCAATTAAAAAAAAAAATTAGATTATCTATTTCCATATATCGCGATAAAAAGAGCTTCGATAGTCAAAGACGGTAGAAGATGGTGCACTTCCTTTCTTCTCTTTAATGTTAACAAAGTTTATCGATTTTCAAAACCCCAAAGACGTATTTCTTTATATAACAATAGGGACGTACTTGACCACGATCTCATCTGCTGGAACGCTAAGATATGGCCTAAGAAAACGCGCTCCCCAAGAAGATTACCCTTCACTCTTGTACGTCGCCTCATTTGCCTTCCTCTCTGAGCATCACTTGCTTATTTATCTCCGTGATTCATAAAACCACATCGGCCAAAAACGACAAAGCGATAAATTGTAACATAGGACGCGTATATTATGTTATTATACCGGCGCGCGCGCAAAAACCGCGCTTATACCAGTATGTGATGATACACGACAATTAAATGGACTGGATTGGCGCATACCGTGGATGCTCTTCTTGTTGCGAGCTTCGGATTCCTTCACTCAGGGTTCCGTGGGCAAGATACACTTTCGGATATGTGGTACACTTTTTGTGGTGTTCAATGTATCCCATTGTGAGCTTCGGAAAATTCCACTTACACAAGCCAAAAGCGGTCTTTATTTTGAATAAAGTTTCTTCCGTTTATAATCCACTATTTAATAATTTGATATACATAATTATAGTTCTATTTATAATGACAAGAGCATTATCTTTTCTTTGTTTTTATGTGTCCTGTGGGCTGTGAGCAACTGAGCTGGTGGTAAATAAGCGATCACCACCGCCCATGAGCATTTGCAGAGGTAGTGCCAGAGCAAAGCGTTGCCCGCTTGTAAGGGTAAGGGATAAGGATTAACGACTGAAATAGGGAATGGACTGGGAAAGGGAAGGACATAGGCCCAGCAATATGCGACAGCAACCAACCAGAAGTCCACCTTGATTGCCTGTTGAAGGTAATTGACATAGTTTATAACACCAGTAGAAGCAAGAGTGAGATGTCAACTATTTATCACGGACTTCCCTTGGAGTTTACAATCATATTTATATAACTGAAGCTTCTGAATCCACAGTTGTTTTACAAACCAACAAGTACTAATAATTAAAGATTTTATTCTATATGATAACGCATTTCCAAAATTCATAGAGAATTGATTAAAAACACTTAATCCAAAGTCCGTGTTTTACTTTAACTAAAGACCTAGATGCCTTCCATTTTACAGGTAGAAGATTATCTCAACGTCATCAGGCCCACAGTCATAAATTGAATGAAAATGTGCGCAGTTGAAATTAATTTCAGTCACGCGTACATAAATCGCCATCAACACTGACAGGTCCGTATCTAAATGAAGAATTTCACACTCCAACTGCAGATTTGCATTTGAAATCAATAAGTTACTTTTGCGCCTCCTCCACGCAATACGCGCTGTTTTGTGGATGTGTAGATAGGGAGCTATGCGATCGCTATTAAGTTACCTACTTTGTTGCCATGCAATCCTACTATCCTACTAATATTATAAATGCGATAGTTTGTAAGGATGTGTGGGTGTTTGTTGCTTTTTCACGCAAAAACTACTGAACCGATTGCAAATTTGGTACGTAGATAGCTGGATAACATATAGGCAAATTTTATTCCGATATTCCTACGGGTCCGCGGGTCGCAGCTAGTACGATATATACGATCGGCACCGCCCGGGTTGCCCCAGGATAAATATTAATAAATAATAGCCTATGACAATCACAAATAATGTGGCTTTCAAATAACAAATAATCGGTACAGATTCAAAGATTAATTACCTCATACAACGTCACAAATTGACAAAAATTCCCTTTCTATAATACAAAAAGTACTTATAAAATAGACATTTTGTTGTTAGACAAACAGTGTTATTTTTCGTACCCTTTGTGGTTAATCCCCTTTTTTCCCCTTCTATCTATATATTTTGTCTTTCCTTTCCCTTCAAAAATTTGTACTTACATACGTTGTACAAATGTTCATGGGCGCTGGGCGAAGGCGGTGATCCACCTTCGAAAAACAACAGCTCCACAAAAGCTATAACAGCTTTTAGATTGTTCATGGGCAGTGGCGTTGCCTCCAGTCAACTAGCCCAGTTGCCCACTCTGCTAAAAAAAAGATCGCTTAACATCATGCAGCCTGTGTTTTGGTAGCGCGTTTGCCCGTTCTTACATGATTGTTTGTGTAGTATTTATTGACAATTTATATATATTTTATGAGATTTGATATGGTACGATATGATTTTATTTCAGTCCCAATTTCATATGCTATCCTTGATCATATTACACACCATTCTGCTACCCTAATACTGAAACACGCTTGTAGACATCTTTATATCTAACCAGAGCTTAAACAAAAGCTGATAGCCATAATCCTTAAAAGGCGTTGTTTCAATAAAAATGTGTAAAGGCGCAGCTGAATGCACCATTAAAATTCTGCGTTAAATCGTAAATCAAACACAAATATGTACCGATGTTTTGTTTGCGAAGAAAGTAGCAATAAAATTGTACAAATGATGTATTATTATTGGCGTATGATTCTTTTCTAGTTTTGTCAATGAATAATTTTCATGTGAACGGTTCTATCGCGTGATCCGTCTATTCGAATAGTGTAAATTTGAATTGTTGGACCTTATTTATAGAGAGTTAAAGTATAAAATCGATTGTGATTTGTCTGTTTGTTTTTCATAATAGAATACGTGTACAGGAAACTTTGTATATTTTATGTGATTTAAATTTTATGCGCGCAGAAAACTGATTATTGTTAGGTGTTAAAAGCTAACAAACTATCCAATTAAAATTATCATAAAAATAATCTAAGTTATTTTACTTTAGATGGTTTTTGTATCCAATCCCGATTGATTTTACTATCATAAAAATGTAATTTACTGTTAAGCACATTAGATGATTTTTGTTTAAAATAAGTTTCTGTTTATAAGCAAACTGATTTATACAACTTTTTGTTTAAATCATGCTACGCACACACAGACATACACCACATACACAAATTATACGTGTGTTACTAGAAAACAAATGCACAATAAATTCTAAAAATATAAAAATAATTTTGCAAGCTGTTTCTCAGCTTTAAATATTATGTGATTGTAGATTATAATGGCTATTTCATGTACCAAGTGACAACTTATTTGTCAAGTTTAAGTAAAAGAGAAACAGAAAATATTGTTCCCCGAAAAATGATGTATCTAATTAACGATATATAATTAAGGACATATATAGTCTGTGGTCGGTTACAGGTCGACAGATTGGCGCCATGAATGCAGATTGTCCAATCATTCTTATCTTATAATCGAATGTTACAGTTTTGTTAATGATATTATTTAGACAATTAATACAAGCAGTTTGATAGCGAACTACAAAAGGTTTTAAACTTTTTAACTATCTTTCATAATCTTCATCTGTATGTTTGTATGTTTATATATTAAGTGATTGTAACGGACTCGTTTTTGAACAATTTACAGACATGTTTAATTCAAACTTTGTCCACTTATCAAGGATCGGTGACAATACAATAATTTCATGAGTTTATCTTATTATCCTGAATAGTATATATAGTAGTATTTTCTTGTGTTTGATTTTACGCGAGTATTATACATATAGATATTAAACTTTTCAACGGATTAAAATCCGTTAAAAAGTTTTATTTATTCATTATATAATGATTATAATTAACCCGACGTTTCCCCGTGACCACGCTCGCTGTAAAGTGTTCGAAACGTCGGGTTAATAATATCGTGAATAAATCGAGTTTAAAATCCGTTAAAAAGTTTTGAATTTCTAAGTCTATATCTTTATATATAGCCTATAGCCTTATATCCTAAGTAAAATGATCTTATCATCCTGAATAGGATAGCCAGGATTAATTATTTTACGGATAGTCTGTATAACGGTGAGTGAGACAATTATACAGTCAGCTTGCTTTTTACTTTTTTTTACTTATTAATTATATTGTTTTAATACACAATTTTTTTTCTGCGTACTACAACTTCTCTCGTTTTGTTTATTAAAATCGGTCAAGTGCGAATCGGACTCGAGTCACTAAGCGGCCAGTGGAATAAAACTAAAGAGTAACAACAAAAGAACTCTTTGCATTATCATTTGTTATAATAGCGGCAACAGATAAATACATTATCTTTGAGAATTGCAACTGTCTAGCTAGCACAGTTGATGAGTTATGGTCTGGTGATAGATGGACGGCTGAGAGACAGACATACGGACAACAAAATCAGGTAGTCATTTAGCAATAGGGTCCCGTTTTACCCAATATTTACGAAGTCATATAAAAGTTATAAAATTCATCGAAAACTTATTGAATATGAGACGCTCGTGCCGGCTCCACTCTCATATCAATATTCCTGTTTTATCCCAAGGAAGCATTTAATCGGGATATAAGTATTCTATCATCCAAGTCAGCTCATAGCCTGTCTATGTACCAAATCTCATCGAAATCCGTTCAGTAGTTTCAGCGTGATTGACAGACAAACATCCAAACAAACAAACTTTCACATTAACAATATGAGTGTGATTCCATTGCCATAACCCAAACACGATAACAGAGCGAAAAGTATTTGTCACACTGCACATTTCGTCACACAACCGGTGGCAATAACATGCACGTAACAATAAGACGTCACAGTATATTTAACGAATCATTCCACTTTGTCTTCTAATTAAATGTTAATAAACAAAAACAGGAGCGTGTGGTCCGAACAGCGGGAGCTGGCGTATTTATTAGCGTGTGCTAAATGTTCCGCGCTTCAAAACAATATATACTAAATACAATAATCTATATAGGTATATAAAAGAAAGTCGTGTTAGCTGCACTATTTACAACTCAAGAACTACTAAACCGAAAATGTTGAAATTTGGTACAGAGATAGTTTTAGATCCGAGAAAGGACATAGGATAGTTTTTATCCCGGAAATTTCACGGGAACGGGAACTTCGCCGGTAACACCCCGGGTCTATCTTACCCGCGACTACGCGGGCAAAGTCGCGGGCGGAATGCTAGTTCTAAATACAATTCAAAACAAATATCACAATATTGCTAAGATGTAGATAAATATATTAAGACGCTTTTATTAGCTTCACCTGTAAGTATTTAACTCCTTTAGACTCGATTTTGACACTTTGTACACTTATCAAGGGTTGTTATAATAATTTTATGAGTGCATCTCTATCCAGATTAGGATTGCTAGTATTAAATAATTTCCTTGTGAATACTCTGTATAAGAGCAAGTGAGACAATTTAGTTGATTCTTTCATTAAATTGTCCTTTTTAGTTTATTCTGTTATCTGTATTTACCTATTATTTAAAGTTGAATATATTAGAAGATACATATTGTTTGTGTATTTCATTTGAGCTGTATAAACTAGAAAAAATCAGCTTTTGAGGTTAATTCTTCCTTTTATATTTGCACGTATCGTGGAACAGAAAATGAATCGAAACTAATTTAAAAACAGATCTTCGTTCCATTTCTGTTAAAACGCTTCCAATTACGATTATTTCCCAAATTTCTACTCACGTATATAATGAGTGAACCTGAAACGAAACAAATAGCATAAACAACTCCTAGTACTCACGTCTATCTTTAAGACAATCTATTCTCAGTCCAGTCTATTTAGTTGGTCCCATTTTTCCTTAAGAAAGGACTGCCTTTATCTTTATAGTTCTGTTGCTTTTTAACCGATTTCAAATAAAGGAGTAGATTCTCGACCGTATTTTTTGTGCTTGTTAATTCATTATTTTCTACCAGGTGAACAGATTGTTATGAGTCTTTTTTTATTTGAAAGCTGGTCCTTTCCATGTGGTCCCGTATAAGTATGGTTTAGTTCTGAAAATTTGAAGACGGTTCTGTTTACTGTTAAAAATAATTGCTTAATTTATATCTATAAATGTTTCTCTTTTTATTTCTTTAAGTATCGCCATTTCGCAAATATGTATTTATTTCTTTCCAACTTGTCCCACACATCATCTAAACGACAAAAACTAGCAGGACGGGCCGTAACGGCCGGCGCGGGCGCATCGCCCCGCGACGTCACACGGAACTCAATAGAGATATATATTTATATTCAACCGAACACTGAAATAGATCTTTTTTAACCCTTTGTCAGGTTTCTTTATAGTATGAAGATGTATTATAAGAAATTAAAACTTTTTTAACGGATTTTTAACGCGATTTATTCATTATATTAGTTATCCGCACGTTTCAAGCACTTTACAGCGAGCGTAGTCACGGGGAGACGTCATTCCACCTAATTCTCTGTTGTATGTTGAGTTTTTCTGAATGTTGGCAGTATTGGCTCATACTTCCAACTGCCAGCTTATGGAACATCCGGAAAAACGATTTTTTAAGTGTATAAAATTGGCTTTAAATCAAATACAAAATGAATTATTGTGATAGTAGCCTACAATGTTGTAGAAATTGAATTGGTAAGCAATTTTATGTATTGAACTTCACTCCTCTAAATACTACTAGTTCTTCACCCCAACTTTGCCCAAGGTACATAGCAATGTACCAGTGCAGTTCTAGCATTCTAATTGTGAAAGATTTCTTGAAATCGGTCCAGTAGCTTTTGCGTGAGAACGTTACAAACATTCAAAAGTACAATAAACAAAAGTTTCCTTTATAAAATACTAGCTGTGCCCCGCGGTTTCACCCGCGTAAGTCCGTATCCCGTAGGAATATCGGAATAAAAAGTTGCCTATATGTTATTCCAGTTATCCAGCTGTCTACGTACCAAATTTCATGGCAATTGGTTCAGTAGTTTTTACGTGAAAGAGTAACAAACATCCATACATCCATACAAACTTTCGCATTTATAATATTAATAGGATTAACATTTTATTAGATTAACGTACCCCGTGTTGCGGCATGCGGCAAGTAACTTAGAACCGGCCACACTACTCATATGTAAATACTAAATAAGTAAATTAGAAGGAATATATAATTAAGGTAATAACTTCGATACTGCAAAAAGTTACTCTTCGTCTATAAAAAAGCTTTTATACCACGCTTCGGTAAGCATTCTGTACCATTACATTTATAATGAATGAAATAAATAACGTATTAAATAAGACTATAGATAGAATTAATATCAATAGAATAATATAAGTTTATGAATAATAATAAACTCTATAATATTCCTTTTTATTATTAAGGAATCTGTATTTATAGGCTAAGCTACAAAAATAAATTACCGCGCTTATTAATGACTGCGCCAATTTTTACTCAACCTAGATTTTTATTTTTATAGCGCCAACAGAAATATAGCATCTCTGAAAATTTCAATTGCCTAACTATTACGGTGCTTGTCATACAACCTGGTGACAGACGGATGGATAGACAGACGTTCAGCAAAGTCTTAGTAATGGGGTCCCGTTTTATCTTTTGGATACGAGACCCAAAAAACCACATACAACAAAAAAGTCTCTATGAGAAAGGCCAAGAGTAGAAAATATATAAAATACTTCAACTAAATAGGGTAACCCAACCCTAGTAGGAGTAGTTTAGTTTACACACGGCTTCTTAAAAGAATTATTAAATACGAAACGAAAAAATATTGATTTATCCACAAGAAAGAACAAACAAACAGTACTTACAATTAAAACATGAATAGAATTAAGAATATACAATAACGATATAATCAAAACAAACACATTTATCTGGCCTTTTTCTGTTTTTTTTTTTTTAGGTACACATCACAATCGTAAGAGAATGATAAAAAGTTAATTTTCTGCAAAGTATTTACCTCCTTTATTTTTTAAAGCTCAAAATTTCCATAAGTTACACTTTCTTTAAAAATTAATAATGGCTTCAATTGCTTTTATATCACATAGTGTGTAATATAAAACTACTATTAATGGTAAAATAATAGAAGTTTTCTCATATCAATGTTTTACTTCGTTTTTTCCACTGACGCCGTTAGTTAATCAAAACAATTATGAAATTACCATCCAGCAATATCATCTCCATATAATTCCACCCGCCTACAAAATAGTGAATTTTTATGAAAATCATTGGCAATTAAATAAGCGAAGTGCAGTATTAATTACTGTATTGATGAGTTATGATTCTTAATTAGAGATTACACCGGAACCTTGCGCATGAGCATATGTTGCTTTCGTTTTGTGTTCATATGTTTTATATCTTGTCTTTTATAGTAGAAAATCGCTACATGTTGATAATGGTACAACTGATGTTGCTCGCAAGTAATTTTTGTCGAATAGAGAAGGTATCAAGGTATACCAGGTGAAAAAATAGATCGGAAATGACATACTATGGATGCTAATGTATCTGAAGAGGTTTTTGTTTGTTCGAACATTGGACCTAATGGACAGATCTCAAAAATTATTTTACCGTTGGAAAATTATGGGATTGTTCTGTGATATAGGCTATATGTACAAAGGGCGAAACTGGGGCGGAGTACTAACCTTTTATAAAAAAAAATTACAGATCTTCGATTCACCCTTGATTTGATGGTCAGTGTACTGTGTATGTTCTTGAAATCAAATTCTATCAAAATAAATAGGACTAACTAAGTAGCAAGATAAACTTAACTATTTCATAGCCCCTCAGATCTAAATAAATTTATCTGTGAATTGTTGAAAATGGTTTTATAAATAACCCGAATGTCAGGAATTCAGGATTTTCAGGGGGGAGTTTTTTAATTATGACTTGCTAGCTTTTGACGGTGGCTTCGCACTTAAATTCGGAGTAGTTTAATAGATAACCTAGTTTAATAGAGAACCTTCCTCTTGAACCACTCTATCTAAAAAACCCATCAAAATCCGTTGCTTAGTTTTAAAGATTTAAGCATACACAGGAACATAGACATATAGAGAAAGCGACTTTGTTTAATACTGTTATGATTACATAAAAAAAATACACATACGTAATTTGGAAGCGGCACGTAAGAAAACACTTTTTGCATATTAATTAAGGTGAGAAATAAGTAGGCATCAACACGTGTACATTTGCGGCTGACTTGCCAACAACATATAAATTAATATGCTTTATTGCTTTCCTTATTAGTAACAAAAGGTATTATTTATGTTTATCGTGGAATCTGTTAGCGAGGCAATGGTGTGGAAAAGATAGGGAGATTTGAAATAAGATTCATCGGTATCAAACACAGACTATATAAGGTACATGATGATAAAACACTATGGACTGTGTCATTTTCTAAGTTTGTACACTTCAATGCATAAATGATACGAGTGCATGTGCACAAAATTATTGCTCTATACATCAATACTAGCGGCCCGCTCCGGCTTCGCCCGTGGTACATATATAGCCTATAGCCTTCCTCAATAAATGAGCTATCTAACACTAAACGATTTTTTCAAATCGTATCAGTAATTCCTGAGATTAGTGCGTGTAAACAAACAAACAAACTTTTCAGCTTTATAATATTAGTATAGATTATCAACCAATCGACTCCAATAGGAGGAGGTTATCAATCCGACTGCATGTATTCTTACCTCATGACTTTATATTGACCAATTTTTATGACTTAATTTGTTTGACAGATGGTGCCTCCCTTTTGTTCCCATTCAAATTTGGTCTAGTTGTGACAATTTGAAGGCGTTTGAGTTTTATTTTTTTAATAATTCACTATCTAATACAGTTATATAATTTATTCACTGTGATATATGGTAATATAAAATTCGAGATAAAGTTTACACAATGTATCTATCTGTATGGTGTGTAAACGGAAAGAAAATAGAAGAAATATGATTTTTTTTTTTTTAAGTCACTGTCGGCAATGGAGCTGGTGGGACGCCTGATGGTAAGCGCTACCACCGCCCATGAACATTTGTAGAGGGGTAAAGTCGATTACAGACCTTACGCCTCTAGAAATGGATTGCCGACTTTAAATTGGGAAGGGATTAAGAAAGGATTGGCGAGAGGAATAAAGGAAAGGACTGGGAAGGGGAAGGAAAAGGATATGGGCCTCCGGCTCCCCCACTCACCGAACGAAACACAGCAGAATGCTATTTCACGTCGGTCTTCTGTGGGGGTGTGGTACTTCCCCGGTGCGAGCTGGCCCAATTCGTGCCGAAGCGTGCTCGACTACCACATAAAATTATTGGATCTTGTAAAAAATTAAGGCATGATATGAGTTTCCCAAGTAGATAATGTTTCGGGAAGCAGAAATAGGAAACCAAAGAGCTGCAACAAAAGATAATGTGGCGAAATGCTAACCGTACACGTTTCTTACATAGAGTTGTAATAGCGTATAATTAATGTTTTGATTAAGAGATAGGATCACTAATTATAAGTTGCATCAGCTGCGCATGATTTGAAAGCGACTTCTGTAGCATGTAAATTTTTTTTAATATTTCCTAATGAAGGAATTCTGTTAGGACTGGGAATTAATTAGATGGCTATGATAAAAGTTATTTGCAATGCTAAAAATGCACTCGCTTTGTGGTAAAATTTCTAGGAAATGATGTCAATGAACGTCAGCATTATTTATATGTTAAGTTATCGAATGACGTCATCACGTCACGAGCGTTAGAATAATCGAAATTTCAAATTTAAATCTGTTTTTCAAGAATTTGTTCTAAATATTCTAATATTGATAAACGAATCAAATGAACTTTCTAGAGAGGACTATTTTTAGTTTCTACAAAATAAATTAAATACGCTAAGTACTCATTTGTCCTTCAATTATGTTTAAAGTTTTATCAATCCCTAGGAAAGTATTGAAAAGTTGCCAGCTCTCCGTTGATATTTTTTGAGCGAATTGGTACCGCAGGGAAGGCCTAGTCCGTACACTTTTGCCCCTATAAAATTATCTTTCTTTGGCTAAAGGTGGCGAGTTACTGATGAAGCGTGAACTACATGCTATGAATACTTAATCAAAACATTATCTCTTTTTTTTTAATTAATAACGATACAAAATAGGTCTTGATGAATTTATTTCCAGATAAATCGTGAATAATTTATGATTGCAATTTACTGCTTTATATTTAATAAGTTGATTGTTAGTTTTTTTATTTTTGTTTTAAATTAGCGATCCGCTCCGGCTTTCTTCAATGTACATATATACAGCTTATCGCACTCAGGGGTTATGTTATAGCATTATAATTTTTCAAATCGATCCTGAGATTAGCACGTTCGAACAAACAAATAAACCCTTCAGCAATATATTATTCGCATAGATTGTTTTGCTTTGAGTCAGGTCATCTACAATTGGTAAAAGGATTACTAGATCATTTTTTTTAGTCATTCCTTTAGACTGATTGTCGCATCTTCTACAGGTCTAGGCTTTATAGATTCAATACTTATGCATATTCATTTGCTATCTAAGCAGGAAGCTATCATACATTCATTCAGGTTGACAACGGTTATTGAAATTTGGACAGCAGTGTGGTGTATATCATAAAAGCATATATATCAAACTGCTGTCCAAATTTCATTAACATCATCTCAATAATGTCTTTGGAGCAAATGAAAGTATATCGATTAAGTTCCTAGTAATTAACAACTGTGTGAAGGTTATATTTAAATTACAATTCTAAAAAATCAAGACTATAATAGCTATGACGTGTGTGAACATGTCTTAACAGAACTTACGCTTAAATTTCATTAACAATGCGCGTGTGAAATGCTTTTTATGTTAATATCTGTCTTTGTTGCTTGTTTTACATGAAGTACTATTTATCTATACAATTTCTAAATGTCTAGTGCTTTAACTGAACTAGAAGCACTAGGTTAGTTTTATTTTCAGCTAATTGTTTATTTTCAAAGACCCAAAGAGGTGGGCCAGCGTTTAAGAATCATACAAAAGGAAAAACTTTAGTTATTGTAAATTAATACTATCACTAGCTTCTATCCGCTACTCTGCTCGAGGAACGAAAGACCATCCATCTAGAAAGAAAGCTAGCTAGCTCTTCGTCTTTTATTTTTTTATTAGAATCATTATTTAAGTATTTCATATGCACCCCCACACATACACACACACTCCCTACTAACATTCTTACACGTACGTTTGTATGGACCTTGTACTTAGAGTTATGACGTGATAAAATAAATTAATTTGCATTCATTTTATACAAAACGGCATAAAGAACACATCGTCTCTCTAAGTTGTCCGCAGACAGTGACTAATTATGATATAGAACCTTATTTCCGAGTCCCTAGAGTTTATAGGCACACACACACACGTACTAGGTTGTGTTTTTATTCATTTGTTATGTCACAGTCGGCAATGGAGCTAGTGAGTCGCCTGATGGTTAGCGCTACCACCGCCCATGAACATTAAGAGAGGCATAAGATCCATTGTAGACCTTACGCCTCAACAAATGGATTTCCGACTTTTAATTGGGAAGGGATTAAGAAAGGATTGACTAGAGGAATAAGGGAAAGGACTGGGAGGGGTAAGGAAATGGGTATGGGTAAGTAAACGAACCAATACTTCTCAATCTTCTTCTCTTATCTTTTGATCTTACAATACTAAAATAATGTCAATTGACAAGCAATAACAATTAACATTTCATTTCGTTTCGCTGTATTTATGACGTACACGGTAAGGGTGGGACTAGCGCATATGATACGCTGGCATTCTTTTTAAAACACGTTTAACAGTTTGAAACGCATGCATGCACACTTTATTACCAATATATTTCTATAAAATAATGCTTTAATAACTCGCTGTAATAAAATACATATCCCATTAGGTATTGTAATTATGTTATATTTTATTGAGAGCGTTACAGTGAAATATAATAATTTGTCAGTGTATATAAATATGAATTGCCCTTTTTGTTTTATGTTCATTTAGAATCTAGATATGTTGAATAGAAAAAAAAAACAGTTTGAAAAAACTATAAAACAAGCTTAAATGATAGATTCAATTAAATTTGTCTCGTTTGCTCTAATACAGCGTATACATATAAGAGATATATTTATTCCTGGAGATCTTTTATATATATTTGTTTTACTGTGAAATTCTTGCATAGATACCCACGGCTCCCGTGGAAAGAGCTGTGGGTTATGTCGGATTCTTGCCGATCAAAACCCCACTGTGTTCCGTCGAGCCGCTTAAATGAAGGGACCACGGGAGCTGATTGGAGATGTTTTATAAAATCCGCGACCCCCTCGGCGGCAGCCCGTTTCCGGGCCCAACGATTCCTGGTGACCCTAATCATAATAATAAGATAAGATCCTACTAATATTATAAATGTGAAAGTTTGTAAGGATGTGTGTGTGTGTTTGTTGTTCTTTCACGTAAAAACTACTGAACCGATTGCAATGAAATTTGGTACGTAGACAGCGGGATAACTGGAATAACATATAGGCAACTTTTTATTCAGATATTCCTGCGGGATACGGACTTACGCGGGCTAAACCGCGGGGCGCAGCTAGTAATAAGATAAGCTCATGAACTAATTGTATTGTCACCTATCCTTGATAAGCGTATATATTTAGAATTTAAGCTGTCCGTTTGTAGTGTGTCGAAATTCTACAGGAGTCAATATATACAAACTTGAAACATATTGGTGAAGCGAATGAAAACAAAGAAATATGCTTGACAAAAGCTTTACAACCTGCACCGTCATAGTATCTTCTTTTGAACTATGTATATCATAAGTGCCTTTCTTAGATTTATATAGCGTCCACTTGACCGAATTTTTGACGGCCAATTTCTACGGGGATTAGCCAAAACATAAAGTTTAATAAAAGAGATGGTTTGTTCTTTGTATATATAATATATACCAAAGATAAAACATCTCTTGGAGCTGTGTGTGATGCAGAATCGTGCAGACAAAATAATTTGCAATCATTGCATAATTATTTTACGGGATTTTTGAAAACAATATTGTAAACTAATAAATTTGAATTTATAAGCAAATTTTCAATTCTGTTTCAATTATAAGCAGGTAATCACTTTTCACGGTAGCTATTTGAAAGTGGGAAATAGCCGCAAAAAGTGCGAAGTGTGGTCACCGCGATAGCGCGCAAATTGGCGTGACCGATGATATTGTGTAGACGCAGCAATAAATCTGGTTTGCTTGAAATCCCGAGCTGTCACGCTAGCCGCACTATTTGCATGTCAATATGCAAGCGAATGATGGTACGCGGTGACCACGTTTTGTGATATTGGGAGACATTAAAATGATATCAAGAAAGTGACATTTTTTTAAGTGATAACTATTTATGGGAGGGTAAACTGTTTCTTTATGTAACGCGTTACGGTGTCAGTCTCTCTGGTTTCCCTTTTTTAATTAACGTTTCATCACAATTTTTGAAGAACAGGAAGTTTTTAGTAAAACGCTATTAGTAGCATTTTGCATTATAGTGCTGTTTCACAAAAAAAAGTGGTAAAATATAACGGCAATTCATCTTGTCGTGAGAAAACAATATCACTTGCCTTCCTTTTCTATCCTTTTCCTTTTTTTTTCATCTTCCTTAAAAGTCCTTTCTTTTATTCCCCTCCTCAAACCTTTCTTTATTCCTTACTCTGTAAAAGCTGGCGAACCATTTGTCAATATTCTTTATTTTTAATAACTTTTCATAATAAGCGGTGATACTATCAGGTGATAGTTCGTTTTTTAACAAGAAATGAGTCAAAATTACTGTGAAAATTTCTTTTTTTATTGCGTATACAATTACTTAATAACGAAAACAATAGTCACTCTAGCAGATACGTAGATAGTGCGCGGGCGCCGGTCCACTAAGTGGCAAGTAATTATTATTGATCGTTGAGCAACTGTATTACTATGTATGTATTTGCATACGCCTGGAAACACCGCCATATCATTGTTCTAGTAAGACCAAGAGTCCACTGTAGTGAAGGAGATAAACTAAAATTCCTTAATTTTGAAATAAGGCTTGTCAAATTTTAAAGTTTTTTTTACTCGAAATAACATGTAATAGAAATATAGATCGAAATCATACTTGAATTGATCTTTGATGGTGATGATTCCGCAGAATATAAATTGTACCTTTCAATGCCAGCTTTCAAGTTTCCAGATTTCAAACTGGTGGTAAATGGTAAAACTGTTATGACTATTCAAAACTGCTTCTAGAAGAGGTCTCATTAAATAAACAAATAAATCTTTGAGTTTGAACGAAAATGAATTCATATTTTTCCCGATTTTAATAATCAAGAATTGAAAGAAGTCGTAGTAGAGGATCAATACTAGTATATAATTATAGAGACATCTCATGTAATACGATATCATTGTTCGCCGAGCGATTTAAAACGTTTTATTAATTACTTATTTAGCCCACGTCTCTGTGACCTTTTTCCACCTCCACAATGGAGAAATATCTGAGATTCAATCGATAGAAATTTCAAGTGCGCCCGCCAATTCTTCTTTATTTTATGTCTTCATACGCACCGCTGATCGCCCCTAATTACGCCTTGACGCAAAAACACTAATCGCACGATTCCAAGACAAAACTAAAACGGCCTTTACAGCAAACCGTACACGGGAAGTGAAACTTTATCTCGTCTGAATAAAGTCCTTTTATCAATATTGTCCTTGTAGTTACTACCTTATTGCATAAGGATCTTTATAAAGTCACGTCCAGAATAGCGTATTACTATTGAAGTGGCGCGAAACAATTTGGAACGTGTTGTAGAGGCCTCAGAACCGAATTTTTAATGTCCCCAAAATTGTGTCACTTGCGACATTATTCCTGGAACGCCCAACAAGAGTTTCGTATACGAATATATGTCATACTGTTCTTGGATCAAAGTAGAAATCCATTTGCATATTTTTGGTACATTACGCTCTTTAAATTCAAACCGAAACGTGAGCTCGAGAAGCGTTAATGAGCGCGCTCTCCGTCGGATTCTCAGCGATGTTACTGTATCGTCTTTTGTCGGCACGATACGACTTTTTGCGATGGCAAATGATAACAATAAGCCGTGTTAAGAAGTGGGATGCGAAATTCTAAAGAGATAACAAGAAACGTGATAATGTGTTGTTAATTAATTAATGTGCAGCGGATTGCGGGTTCCGCTTGAAATGCTTTTTCTGATGGCTATCAGCTCTAGTCTGTTTTGTTAGCAACATGCGCAATAGACATTTGTTCATCAGCGTATTCACGTATTCACTGGCTAAACGGCAAAAAGATCAGTGAGTTAGATTGTTGGTTACTTATAACAGTAACACCACAGAAAAATTGGTACAAAATAACACATAGTTAAATCGTTAAGTAATGTTATGTTTAAGGCTATATATTATGTATTGGCGAACTTTAAAAATGAATTTTAGGGACTATTCATTTAACAGCATGCGTTTGCTAGTTCCCACAACAATAAGAGATCTTGTGTAGTCAGAATATATTCTACATTTGTGCAATGAATATCGACTCCAAACCGTTTTACAGGCTTGCTTGCTATTTAATAATATGTAATATATTTTTGATGCTATAAATAACTAGCTGCGCCCCGCGGTTTCACCCGCGTAAGTCCATATCCTGTAGGAATATTGGGATAAAAAGCCTGCCTATATGTTATTCCAGTTGTCCAGCTATCTACGTACCAAATTTGATTGCAATGGGTTCAGTAGTTTTTGCGTGAAAGGGTAACAAACACGCAGACATCCTTACAAACTTTCGCATTTATAATATTAGTAGGATAGGATTATAGAGAAAGATATTTGGGATCCTAAAAATTGCACAAGAAAAGATGAAACACTTCTTTAAGAGCAAGTAATAATAGACCAATACAATTGGCTTGAATAGTGACATTTAATTGTAATATCGAAGTCAGTGCCCTCGATACAATAATTGTAGTCCAAATTACCAGTAAATAAATATCAACGTCCATATCGAACGGTTAGCGCGCACCCAGGCTCCAGCCAAGTGGAGATATATAATATAAACTTATTTGGCCATACGATACGCGATTTTTGGTTGATCTGATCGTGCTCCAGTTTACAGTTGAGACCTGGAAGTATATGTTGAATCTTGGGTACGAATATCTCAATGTATTTTAAATACGATACGCGATTTTTGGTTGATCTGATCGTGCTCCAGTTTACAGTTGAGACCTGGAAATATATGTTGGATCTTGGGTACGAGGGGATTATCTTAATGAATATTAATGATTTGGTTAGGAAGGGCAAATAGGGCTGATCAATTGTTGTCGTGAAGAAAATTATACATCGTGAAACATATAGTTGAAATGGCCACGTCGGGAGTTCAAGGCCGGTCGTGCGTGCAAGAAATATACTGATTTTTCAGTTTATCTGCACATGATCCACTTCACCACTGCTCGAAATGTTGAAGAAGTTTTCCTCGTGAGGACACCGGCATGTCGAAGAATCAAAAAGTACGCTGATATGTAACATCTGCCAACCCACACTTGGCCAGCGTGGAAGGCCTGAACCCTCATAGGAGGACCGAGTCCCTGCAGTGGGAATAACACTTGGGCTGATGATGATGATGATAGTTGAAAAATCTTATCCGTATTATAAATTCTTACAAGTATAAATGCGAAAATGTGATTGTTTGTCTTTCTTTCACGCTGCAATGGAGTTATTTTGAGGTATGATTTTTGTGTCTTAAAATGTTAGGCCAGGCAGTGAAATAAGCTGCTTTTTACCGAAGAGAAATGGTTCCTTTGATGAGAGCGAATCCGCGAGCGGCATGCTCGTAGGCGGCATATAATAACGTGTGACATAAGTTTAATATCAGACTTTGCCATCTTTCACTCTCTTATAGCAACCTATAAGGATTCCAATGAATTCCACAATTTCTTTACTCCTAATTTAATAGTATAGTAATAATTATATACCAAAATTGATTGTGTACTATCTATATATATCCCTTTGCGAAAATGGCATACGCTCTTGTCGCAGCCTCAAAAGAATTTCGCATGAATACGGTAGGGTTTAATTATAGGATTTCCTATCCTACTATCCTACTAATCCTATCCTAATCCTACTAATATTATAAATGCGAAAGTTTGTAAGGATGTGTGTGTCTGTTGCTCTTTACGCTAAAACTACTGAACCGATTGCAATGAAATTTGCTACGTAGACAGCTGGACAACTGGAATAACATATAGGCAACTTTTTATCCCGACGGGATACGGACTTACGCGGGTGAAACCGCGGGGCGCAGCTAATTTGTTTATACTATCTGATGGTTCGGTACAGCTACGCTTTCTTGATTATTAAAAATCGAATAAGAAATGCCAAAATTGTTGGTGTGTAAAAACTATTGATACTCTGTGTTTGATTTGATAAGGAAATTATTATTTTAAAGTTAATTGATATATTGTAAGCCTCATAAGTGGAGCGTTGAAGTATTCTACCTTTTCTGGGTGGAAATGGCGCGAAACAAGTCTTTTTCTTTACTAATCCAAATTTAAAAAGTATCGATCTTAATGGGTAAAATAAACATCTATGACTAAAAGAATCGATAAATGAAACGATATGCATCTGCCGCATGCCCCACAACCCACAAGCTGACACATGACTGAAATTAATAAGCACACAACTTATACTGCTGCATATAACACGAAATAATTTGAAGCAACCATATCACCTTCAAACAACAGCATTATATACCCAATACCATGGACACGCTTATAATAGTTCTATCTCAACATTACCCATTAAAATGACAGAGATAGCAAACTATAACATAACCTCACCGCAACATATATAATACACGAATAGCCCTCACAATGTAATAAACACTGTGATATATTAACCTGTCTTTTCGCTATCAGCAATTCCAAAAGACAAATTGACGTGGCGTTGCGCACGCGACGCTTTCCAGTTTTCAAGATGATGTTTTTAAATGACATTAATAAAAATAATTAAATACTTACATCGTGTTAAGTGCGGAGTGGTACTTGTTGTGATGTTATTAAACTTATTAACTATTTTAGACAGGAAGCTTGAGGGTATTCTAATTATCTATAGTCTATGGTATATAGTCTCTAGAAATCATATACAGGGTGAAATTTTAATGCGACCTGAGGAGAAAGGACTCTCCATATTGTGTACAGAAAATTATACTCGGAGAATACATTCCATTATTTTTGGGAAGATATAAAACTATATTGAAAGATTTCCGAAAAATCTCCAAAGAATATCGTGATATAAACGCTAATGCTACTGTGTTTCGTAAGGTAAGGAAGCTAAAAGTCCGGGGGACGCAATTGCAAATGTTTGGGGTCGGTGGTGATCACTTACCATCAGGTGAACCACCAGCTCAGTTGCCCGCACTAACATAATGAAAAAGATCACTGTAAAATATGAAACGTTTCTTTAAAATATACATATGTGTGTAAATGATAAACGCTTTTTCAATTAGTGATAAGGTTTGTAGTGTATGGTATTTGAGATTTGTCTTTTATTAATCGTTGCAGCCTTTTAGGACGTCCACTGTTGGACATAGGCCTCCCCCAAAGATTTCCAAAACGATCGATCACCAGCGGCCTGAGTCCAGCGGCTCCCTGCCACTTTAATCAGGTCGTCCGTCCATCTTATTGAAGGCCGTCCCACGCTGCGACATCCTGTACGTGGTCGCCATTTTTTGATTTGATTAATAATAATGGAGTATTATATACAACGTTAAATCTAACATCACGAAAAAAATATATTGCTATTATATTAATTTTTAGTTCTGCGTTCAAAATTGAAATACGAGTTAAAATTTATAAGTCGGAATTACAATATTTCTATATCTTAGAGTCATCCAAAGGTCAAAACATCCGTAATTTTGCGCGAAACGACTGTACTTTTCAAATAATTCATAAAATACATACGGACATCGGATAGTTAACTGCCACGTCAAAATTTAAACTTACAGCCCGCCCGTGACAGGCGCACGTGATTGTCAAATAAAAAAGTTGCCATCATTAAAAAATTAAGTGTGAAAAGGCAACCCGTGACCTATAAAATGGCGTGCAAAAAATGTTTTGGTATTACACTGAATGTAAATAACGGGTCTCGTGATAAATCGTCGTTAATAAACTTTTAATTAAGGTAACAATTATTGAACATAATATCGAAATTGGCCACAAAGGTTAGTATGATATTAACTTTTTATTTACGTACTTGTACCTCGCCCGCTGCAATGCATGGACATGTCTTTGATTTAATGTTCTGTGAATGATGAAACCTTACTTAGTTTCTTATATTCCACGCTTGAATTTAATCCTTTTCAAATAAAACGTTTGTGCGTTGCGATGTATACCCATTAATAAGTAATTTACGTTAATTATCTGTTTTTAATACGCTTTAAATAAATACTTTACGAAATATTTATTTACATACTTTATTGTTCAAAACAGAAAGAAAACCTTATACAAAATAATGGCTCAATGAAATTTCGTACAAGGGGCGGCCTTATTGCACAATCTCTTCCAGGTAACCTGGTAAGAACGGAAATGTAAAGGGTTTTAAGGGTTAGCGAAAAAAGTAAAGATATATAAGAATACTAGCGATCCGCCCCGGCTTCGTCCGTGGTATATATATATAGCCTTATAGCCTTCCTCACTAAATGGGTTGTCTAATACTGAAAGAATTTTTTAAATAGGAGCAGTAGTTCCCAAGATTAATGCGTTGAAACAAATAAACAAACTCTTCAAGAGATAAAATACATACATTTAAAAAAAAAACTATATAACAATACTATATATATACGCATACAATATAATACATAAACTATACTTAATATAACAATATATACAAAAATTACAATGGCTTATACAATGTCACTGCTACTGCATGGACAGGTATCTTTCAATAAATACTCAAAAGAGCAAAGCGTTTTTACACGTCTGATACTTTCGGGTAAAGTGTTCCAGAGTTGAATAGCACGCACAGGAAAACGAGGTGCTATAAAAGAGTAGAGATCGGTATAAAGTTAAAAGAACATTCAGCTAGTTCGTGTAATTTATACTTATTCGTGTAAATGTCAAAACAATGCACTATCAAACCATATTCCTGATATGATACGTTATCTTGCGTAGTGAATACGCATAAAAATGCATACCGCATATCCACAAACGAACAGCGATATCTGGATATCATAATTAAGTCTCATGGCGGCGTGTTCAAATTAAATTATGTTGAAAATTAAACGTTAGTGGGCCATAAATTGTGATGCGCAGGCGCCTCTGTTACGCGCTCACCTGATGCGTCGACTACACCTATTGCTTACATGTGAGGCAGAAGCGGGTGTAAAATCAGAACAAATGTTCGGAAGGAGAATAATTCGGTAAGAATCTTTATTCTAAACGTGTTTGGAAGAAATAAGAAAGAAATGTAAAATACAGAGTTTTTGGCGGCTCTGTTCTAAACTGCTTTCCGAAATGGCGGTAAATGTTAAAACTATATTGTGATTCAAAATTACTTCGTAGTTTAATAGTTATTATACATATAAACCTTCCTCCTGAATCATTTATTTTTTATTTATTTCATTTCATTTATTTCATACATACATACAGTTTTGACATCTTTAAATTTACAATTTATAGCAATTACAATTTAGTTTATATAAACGGTTTGTCTTACATATATTTTTAAAGTTTACATATATAAAGCCGAATCACTCGTATGTGTGAAAACAAATGATCAAAATCCGTTGCATGGTTTTATAGATTTAAGCATACGTAGGGACAGAGAAAGCGACTTTGTTTTATATTATGTACTGATTCCTTGGGTAGTGTATTATTAAATTCTTTAATGATGTATATATAGAAATATATGTATATGTAATCGTATTTTTTTGTTTCTCGAAAAATAGCATTAAAAATCGCTCATCCCATGACTTGTACCACGCGTTATGAAGTACAATTTAATCTGTACCGTTTCGATTGAACAAGTTTGTTTGTTTGTTTTTGTCTCGAATCGATACGCCTGCACCGGGTTAACTGATCGGAATGCCCAACGTTATTTCTTAAAGAGCGCGATTTTTTAATTGTTTAAGTTATAAATATGTTTGTTTAAAGGATTCGATTTTAATAAATATATTATCTTTTACACAGAATAAAACTGTAAAAGACATTAATTCTTTATTCATTGAATTTAGAAATTCTTAATTGAATAAAAACTAAATAAATATGATTCTTCATACAAATAACATAAGCTAATCAATTTGAAATTTATGTCTGTCTGTCTGTTGTCCGGTTTTCAAGCAAAAGAAACTCCCGTGAAAAGTACAAGCGTGGTAGTGGACAGACGGACTGACAGTCTGGAATAAAATTATGATTAACAAATTAATAAAGTCATAAATCATGTTGAAATTCCGTTTGTCTTCATTTTCTAAATCTATACTAATAGTATAAAAAGCAATAATTTGTATTTTTCTTTGTTTTTTTGTAATGGATAAACTCAAAAACTAATGAACCGATTTTAAAAATTCATTCACCATCATATAGCAACTGAGTGACATAGGCTATATTTATGTATATATATGTACCACGGGCGAAGCCGTGGCGAACAGCTAGTGTAAATATGATTCTCGGATAAAACAAACAACTTATATCTATATTAATATAATATAGGTCCTATATCCTTATTTTTTTTTTTGTTTTTTAGCTACTATCATATTACCCGTAAGAAATACAGTAAGCCATACAGTTATGTATATATCCTACTTAATATTGTAAATAAAAAAAGCGAAAGTTTATAAGGATGTGTGTGTGTTTGTTGCTCTTTCACGCAAAAACTACTGAACCGATTGCAATGAAATTTGGTATGTAGACAGCTGGCCAAGTGGAATAACATATAGGCAACTTTTTATCCCGATATTCCTACGGGATACGGACTTACGTGGGTGAAACCGCGGGGCGCAGATAGTCAATCATAATTATAAACTTGTATTACACCACTCTTACTTGTTTACATTTAATATTTAAGTGTCTTACTTTCACTATAATTCTGTAATTATAATTAACTCTAAATGTCACAATAAGGGTCAACGCACATTGAGACCCTATGCGATCACACGGCCTTTAAAATATACAGCTGAATACTTATGTATGTATGTGAGAAATTTTGAAAGAATAGAATTTGATCACTAGGCGGGATTCGAACCCGCGTCTTTTTGCCTTACCGTAGCGACGCTTTTCGAAAATTTCTCATTCACAAAGCGTTTCTATGCTATAACTTTGTTTAGATTTTAAGCCTAAATTACTGCACGAATTTCGATAAAGTTTGTAACCTGGATACGTATCATTAAGGAAAAGGTTACTACACTACACTACGTTAAAATCAAAATATCATCGATAAAATACTAAATTTTTCACAATATTATCCTCACTAAGCTACCATCCACGCATCAAAAGCTGCCAACAAAGCATTATTTTAATTTTTTAATCATAAAACTACGCTTCAATAATCCTGTATACACGGCACAAACAACCCGCTAGGATATCGGCGATCTTAATTCCCTGCGAATTCATTATTCGCGCCGTGGCTTATCGGCAATAGGGCCTTTGACACTAGGTGTCGCCGCCACAGCCCAGTCAGATAGCGGGCCTTCCGCGTAAGCTGAGCGCTTTATGTCCTAGGTTTTGGTGACACATTGCTGTCTAGATCGGAGAGCCTGGATCTCGTGTAACAAGTCAACTTTGACTTAAAGATAATGATATATTTGACTTAAAGATAAAGATAAATGTTGTGTTAATAGATTAAAAAAAGATTTGGTTTTTGATCTCTAAATTTTGTTTTTTTACAAAAATTCGGTAATAAAGAAGATTTTAGACGGCTTATCGAAAAGTTTGTATAGTTTTTCTTCTATTTATATAAATGTTAATCCAACTTCAAAAAAAGAAGGAGGTTGTCAATAAGACTATTCTTTGTTTATTACTATATTTACGCATTTTGTCTGGGTGAAATGGTTTCTATTATCCTTCTTTATGTGGTCTAGTTATGACAAATTGGAGGCGGTTCCCAATTTTGCAATTGCTAAAAAGCAATTATTTAGTTCTCAATTCTAGTACAAGAAAGCTACTCTTCAGTTTTTTTATTCTCTAATTTAGATTTGGAGACTTCCAGTAGACACATAAAACTGTATATCATTCTTCTAACCAATGTATCCGCAGCTCCAAACACGTCCACGAACAATTAACATTACGCCGATCGCAGACGAGATGCTCGCAGCTAATACAGCAGAAACACTTCATTAGCGGCGCCTTTTAACATGAAAACACCAATTATACATTAAATACTCCTTTCAGTGTAATTTTTTTTTTAAGTTGTATTAAGAGGCTAGTTTAGCTTGGCTTTGCAAGCGTGTGAGGAAGTTTTGGTTGTCTTTGGGTATATATTCGAGAATTTACTAATCTATACTAATATTATAAAGCTGAAGAGTTTGTTTGTTTAAACGCACTAATCTCAGGAACTACTGGTCCGATTTGAAAAATTCTTTCAGTGTTAGATAGCCTATTTATTGAGGAAGGCTATTGGCTAAATATGAAGAGCGGGCGAAGAAGGGGCGGACCGCTAGTATAAAAGTAAAAAAAAAATGTTCCAAATCTACTTAGGCTGTTGCCTGAACACAAAAATAGAGTCGAATTAATATTCTCCTCCTTTTTTGAAATTGATCGAAGAAAAAACAAGTACACAATATTATTACACGACTATTTCTAGTTTGAACTTCTAGCAGACTTTATAAACTTGTTTTGGGCGTTTTTGTTTTATACTGAAAGAGTATTATTAATTGTAAGATAATTTTTTCTGATGTATCAATGTCTTGTTATACTCTGAAATTATAAATATCTTAACTCCAGTAGTTGCAAATGCTACTTATTTTAAAACCGTGAAAGTTTGTAAATATAGATGGATGTATGTTACTCTTTGACAAGAAAACAGCTTATCGTATCTATATGAAATTTGGTACAGAGATAGATTATAGTTTTCATTAGCACATAATTTTAACGCGGGTACCACGCGGGTTAAAGCCAGTCAATGTATTTATTACGAACCACATAGCATATGACAGAAACGATTGCCTGACACCTGTCAAACACAGCCATTATACAACAATAGACGCTGGTGGAAGCTAATGATACATTGCGACATTAATTATATATTTTTCAATAGTTATCCGTAATTAGAAGTGGTAATTAAACAGTGAGCAATCATTTTAGACGTTAATACCTATGTTAGACTTGCTATTAAACACTAAGTCTAACATTTATTCATACGACTACATTTCTCATAGACGGTTATTTCTTTCAGTTCCAGTTTATATAGCAATTAGTAACAGTAATGGAAAGCAATAGAGTGTAAAAGTCTGCAGTACCTATGAACTGTAACTTTATCAGCTACTGGCGGTCCGCCCGGCTTCACTTTGGGTACATATATATCCCATAGTAATCAGGATTCATGTACAAATACAAATTTGTAAATTTTAAATTGGTACATTGGTTCCAGAGATTATCTCCTACAACGTCACAAACTAACAAATT
Source organism: Zerene cesonia (assembly GCF_012273895.1). Taxonomy (NCBI): domain Eukaryota; kingdom Metazoa; phylum Arthropoda; class Insecta; order Lepidoptera; family Pieridae; genus Zerene; species Zerene cesonia. The sequence continues at coordinate 972,075 of NC_052119.1, read as the reverse complement.
TACAAACTTTACCTCCTTATAATATTAGTATCTTATAAAAAAGCATATGTGTACATATAATAAAAGTGTAGATGTGAGTATACACCTACAAAACCCAGCTCTGACTACAAACATACTAAATACTACACTAACGGTGTTGCCATACAAAATAATTAGTATTCACATGCAAATACTACCCAATCCCGCATAAAAACATCTAGATTCTAGAATCTAGACAAAGAAAGCGCAAACATTTCTCAACTTAATTAGAGGCAGGTGCCGAGAACAGATTGGCATCAGCGCCTAGCCGTCGTTAAATATGGTTTTCACAATCACACTAAATTTAAATTATGCGGAATATTTGTTATCTGAGCTATGTATCTCTTTGTAACTCCTTACCGCTTGAACGCTGTGAGCTCAATTGTATGTGAAATATATTTTAAAGGTGCGAAATATTCTTTAAAAGTAGCTGTAGTCAGCTTTGCTTGTATTATCTGCTATTGTAGTTTCATTTAATTCATTATCTGTATTAATCTATTTCAAAAACAGTCTTACACGCTTAATATGTCGTTTTGTACCTGATTAATTAAATAATGTATTTATTTATAAAAAATCAACTGGTACAATTCAAATGTTCCACGGATTATTATCCGACTAGTTGAAGACTGTATTTTGGATTGAAAAAATTGTACAATAACACTAACTATTTAATAACATCTATCACTAATATAGATGTCTTATCGAACCCACGAAAAGTAAGAACTCTAATAAAAATGCGTCAATAATTTAAAAAGGCCTTAAATATTTCATCTGGGCCGTGTCGGACAGGCCCACAGCGGGGGGCATTCAAACGTCTTTATGATAGCTGTCGATATATACCAGTTTATTTTATCATTTATAAGTATAGAAAGTTCACAGAGAGAAACCGATGGAACTGTACGAAAATTGCGCATTCAAAATCATCCTACTAATCCTTAATTATAAATGCGAGGGTTTGTGAGGATGTGTGTGTGTGTTTGTTGCTCTTTCACGCAAAAACTACTGAAGCGATTGCATTGAAATTTGGTACGTTAACAGCTGGATCCCGTAAATAACATATATACTTTTTATAGGAATATCCTACGAGATACGGACTTACGATAGTGATTTGATAGGATACTTTTTTACCCGATTAAATTCGGTCGGAGTCTAGTAGATATATAGAGCCTATGTCATTCAGGGGAGATGCAGTTTCCAAAGGATAAAAAAACTGTTGAAATCGGTCCAATACTTTTTGTGTGAAAACATTACAAACGTACATACAATAACACGAAAAGTTTCCTATAATATTGGTTTAAATAAAGTCATAAAATACTGAACCTATTTTTAAAAACTCTTCAAGTTCTAATCAGTAAGCAACGAGATAACGTATTTATTAGATTCACAACTGAACTGATAATTGAATAAAGTAAATGACTCAATGAATCTTTTTTATGTATATTCTGCTTAAGAATCAAAAATAGATGTGTGTCCGACACATCTAAACAAACAAATTAGATATTTATAATATCAGTGTGATAAGTGTGATGACGGGCGAAGCTGACTCGAACAACTAGTCTAACATAAAAAACTGTCAATCCACTATGAATGAACATTGATAAATCTATCCCCTCAAAAGAACCTTTCACAATTTCTTCAGCAGTTTCCATAAATAAGACTCCAATACACGACCAAGAATACAATTTAATGGGAAAATAATTTGAGGGTATATTTAAGTCCACTCGGTCGCAGGATCGAGTCCTGTCACTGGTCACCCTTAGTGATAGAAATTTAATTTTCCCCTGTCAAGTGAGGGCTGTAACTTACTACGTGTATTCATAGGATAGGAACTTTTGTATTTCTATCTGATACTTTTATTATTTTTTTGTGTGTAAAGGGGTCTGGATTTAGATAAATAGATAGATAGATTAAAAGTTTATTAAAAGAACACATTAAATACATGACAATTACAAAATAAGACAATTAAACAAAGAAAAATTTTTGTAATGAATTTTTTATTTACTACTGTTTTTAATGCGAAGCCACAGTATATTAAATACTTACTCCGTATGCGAAGCGAAGGCGAAGAGAGGCGAAGCCGTTTGTTAAGATGTATTGCTCGCCAATTATTATCTTTCTCACGGGTTTATTTTCGACTCAATTTATGTAGAATACAATGAATATTAATAATATTAAACTGAAGAATAATTAACAAGGGAAGTGTTTCGGAATACTTTAAGTATTTGTATTAGCAATATTAAATATAGTATATTTACTTTTAAACAAGCAACTGTTTATAAATCTATGTATGCAACTTATACATTCGTGATATGTTTAGTACTCATATCGTTAACAAAAGGAGAAAATTAGTATCAACGCTACAAAAATAAGAATAAAAGATATTCCAGGCAATTTTTCAAGTGTTCCAATTTCAAATTTATTCTAGAATAAGTTGTTTAAAATCTTAAAACAACTTATAACTCAAAACATTTGTATCTACAATGAACTCGAAACGAACACGTAATCCCGCCGGTCCGTCAAGCGGAGCCGAGATTTCGGTAACACCGTTTGGAATATTCAATTTTCTTCACAAAAGACCATAAATCTTCACAATTTTCATCGTGACTTGTCTCTTTTTAACCCGCAATGAGTGACAGAGACAGAAACTGCGGGTTGAGATGATCAAAGCGTGCATTTTGAAAATTTAATGTCTTCGGACTTGATATTGTGATTTTGAATAATAAATAGGATGCTTAGCTTGGGTGCTGATTAGTTTTTAACCAACACTCGCAAAAACGTAGGAGGTTCACAATTAGACTGTGTTTTTGGTACTGTCGTGGTTTTTCAAGCGATTAGAATTGTATTAATCGTTATCTATCTACATTTTTATCCATAAAAAACGTCACCCATTGTAAGCTATGTACTACTCAAAATCTAATATAGAACGAAACGTCACCAATTTACTAGCAAATACAGAAATAATTACCTCCATTAATTAAAACACACGAAGTTATCAAGTAAAAGAATCATAAAAAATGCCATCGAATTGTGAATCTCCAGTCATATACCGTAATAATAAAGAGTTTTTTTGAATGCGATTTCTCAGGAACTACTGGACCGATTTCAAAAAATTTTCACCGTTGCATGATACCTAAGTACTAAAGACTGTACATGTACCACGGGCGAAGCCAGAGCGTACGCTTGTTCTCCATAACTACTTAAAATTAGCAATAAACATGACATAACACAGTCCGTACTAAGCTGCATTTTAAAACCCCAACGTTTAGTGTACAACAACTTGAAAAGGCATCTCCATTATAGGGAAGTGCGTTGTGTTTAAGACAATGGCCCTTGTGCCCCTTATGGCCCCTTGTTGACACGCTGTACAGTGATGGCGTTCGCTAGAACAACAGACTAAAGACTGTTTATTTGATTAGTGGCTCTGGGGGCTTAATGCGACATGGGGGTTTTACGTGGAAGCTTTTTTAATTGTTTGAAATAATACTCTTTTGTCTTGTTATTTGGTGTAATTTTGTATCTTTTTGTGTATTAGTTCTGTCATGTGTTTTTTATTCCGTAGTATTTACATGTAGGATTAATAATGTATCTGCTTTAAAACGATAATCATATTTAAAAAAATTAATTTAATATAATCTGTGCAGATTTTCAGCTTGCTATTTATATATAAATATTACATTGATACTAAATGAATTGTATACAAAGTCAATAGTATGTAAACAGTAATTTTTGTCATTTTTTCTTCATAACCTTTTACCGAGTAAACCGATTATTTTTTTATTTGTCTGCCACGTGGTTTCATTTAAATTTCGATTAATACTTACAATTAAGGCCAGTTTTTATTAAATATAATGATTACACTAAATATCCTACTAATATTATAAATGTGAAAGTTTGTAAGGATGTATGTGCGTTTGTTGCTCTTTCACGCAAAAACTACTGAACCGATTGCAATGAAATTTGGTACTTAGACTGCTGGACACTGGAATAACATATAGGCAACTTTTTATCCCGATATTCCTACGGGATACGGATTTACGCGGGTGAAACCGCGACGCGCAGCTAGTCGATCATATATGGTGGCAATATAAGCTATTTCCTTTCATAGACACGAAGGAGTTTCTTCATCTTGCTCCCATGTAAACCGACAATATTGACTACAAGTAATACTCGAATATTAACACATATTGTATTTGCTCCGTCTACTCGCAGTCAATCACTGAAGCACTTCCGTCACGATGTAATCCTCGGAGTGCCAGCGATTTGATCTTCAGCCAAACAGAGGGGGACCGGTACTATGTGATGTGTGACCTGACAATACTCCACAGATTATATTCAGTCGATTTCTTTTAATGGAAGTTTAAAAATGGAACTTTTGTTTGTAGAGTGTGAGTGTTAGTCCACTTCTGTAGAGCGTATCCACAGATGATATTGATTTATTTACTTTAAATTTAAAAATGGAAGTAGAGTCTATGGCGAGATCTCCACGGATCAACAATAAAAACCTGCGTTAAATTAAATATTTTTTTGATATGCATAAAATTACATTTTTATTTCTGACAACACCACCTGGACGTCATAGCTTCTCAGTAAAGTGGATCATGAAATGTATAGATTGTAGGATGGTGATAATTTATATTGTTTATTTAAAATTGGAACTGCAATGCTCTATAGAATGAGACACCACAGAAAATATGCTGTTTTTTTCCTGTAAGCTGTAATACCCAGTTTCATAGTCACACCTATGCCATAGAATAATGAGTTCAAGCAGGTCTGCTAGACATATTGTCATAAACTAGTGTCAGTATTTTTTATTATCACTTTAATTAAAGAGAAAGAAATGTTTTTGTTATATAAAGATACTTGCGACATATAAAGATAATATGAACTATAATAAGTTGCATAAAAAGTATGAAAACATACAATAAAAGGTGTTAAATAGGCTATAAGTGTCACAGAATTATTAGCAAGTTATGCTGGCCTGGGTCTAGATGCGGAACTAGAATTGTATCAATTAAAAGTAATTAGCCACCAGTCTATACCTGAGTTTGCGGATGGAAGACCTCTATTTTTGTCTTCATTTTTTAATTTGTTTCGGCAATATTTGCTATGTTAAAAGAAAAGTCTAGTAAAAATAGTGAACTCAACAGTTTTTCTTCTATTTCAATATATTTATTTATTAATTTACTACAGATGTGGAAAAATTTAAAAGGAGTGTGCTAATGGATCATCTATGGTATAATAATAAAATTCTTAATGAGATAGAAAACCTACTCGGTATTCGCGTAGTGTTAATGTGTTAATTTTCCCTGTTCATTAAGACATAGTAGAATGTACATCTAATATTCTTGAATTTGGACTTTATGAAGGGGTTTGTATAAGCATATAATTTCTAGATGACTATACTATAAATTGTTATCATTAACTGAAGGTATTTATTATTTTAATATTCAAAAGTACTATGTTCTGCTATCTAATGTGTTATAAAGAAAATTTCATTAATTCAGTTTGAATAAGATTCTTGATACACCTAACAATGTATTATTTATGACTTTGTTAAAACCTACATACAATAATTATGAAACTATCGCAATCCTGTCGCCAACCATCTCGTGGTAGCGGGGAGCGAGGGTGCGCTTTACGCTTAATCGATTTGTGAACACTTGTTGTGGTAAATACTCAGTGATTTTCACGGGTCAATGTCATTGAATGGCGATGGGCGAACGTCAATATTGTGACAATCAAGCTCTATTGCTGATGTCAATGTGTTTTGGGATGTCGAGTTCGGTCGAATTAGGTTTTTATTAAATATTTTATTGGAGAACGCTGGATTGGAATGCAGCAGTGGTATATTTGATATCATATTATCGAAGATATTAAGCATTAATAATGGGTATATATTTTTTATACATAGAAAAAATATTAAATCGTCAAATTGGCGTTTAAGTTTTTATTGTTATATTTCAAATATATGATTTTCAATAACATTAAAAAGATATAATAATAAAAACACCCATGTAAAGGAAAAACACGTAATTTTTAACTAGTGTGAGAGATACATATATACTTTGCCTTTTATGTATCCTCGTAATAACCTTTACATAGCCAATATACTATACCAACAGATCATAAATCCTTACTTATGTATACTTATATTATAAAGCTGAAGAGTTTGTTTGTTTGTTTGAACGCACTAATCTCAGGAACTACTGCTCCGATTAAAAAAATTCTTTCAGTGTTAAATAGCCCATTGTTTGAGGAAGGCTATAGGCTATATATGACACGTGCAAAGCCGGGGCGGACCGTTAATATATAATATACAGAAGTTATATACATATGTTCGTATATTTAATACCAATTATATAGTAGGATACAAACATACTCTATAATGTAACACAGGGATCACGAATATAGCCAATTATTGAAATCAATCTAGTAGTTGAATAGTTCCTAAGATTTGCCTGTTCAATCATATGAAATTTTCAGTTTTATATAATAAGTATAGATTAACACTAGTATCTTATTATGAATTAGTAGTTTAGACTTATACATTTTTTGTTAAAGCGTATTTCACAATGTTTATAATGAACTCGGTAGAAGTAAGAAGACAACATTGTCGCAGACATTAAAATTACTTTATAATTAGTGTTAATGTGTTTGTTTGTCCCTCCTTTACGGAGGAACGGAGCATTTGAAAGGACTTTTTAATCCCAGATGCAAAAACTGCTCACATTCCTCCTTTTTACATAGCTGCGTGTATCATAGCTTGCAAACTGCTGGCTCGATTTGATTGCGGATTTTATTTTCCGATAATTTTTAATACAGTGTATCAAGCTTTTTGTTAATGCTTCAATGTTTTAATGTTTTAATTACATTGATTTTATAGTCGCATGTGCGCAAATGCGTTGCTCGCTTATTAGGTATACTCTCACTCACTCACTCACTCACTCACAAAATCATGACGGGTCCTCAGCACGTAGGGCAGCGTCGCCTTCGCGATCTCTTCACCGTCCAGTAACGCGGAGGGTGAGTGGAGAGAATGGTTCCCTTATACGAGAAATAAAACTTGCAACTCGTTAATTGCAACGAATCTGATATATCCTACTTCCTAATATCCTATCCTACTAATATTATAAATGCGAAAGTTTGTAAGGATGTGTGTGTGTGTTTGTTGCTCTTTCACGCCAAAACTAATGAACAGATTGCGATGAAATTTGGCATGTAGATAGCTGGAAAACTGGAATAACATAAAGGCAACTTCTTATCCCGATATTCCTACGGGTTGCGGACTTACGCGGGTGAAACCGCGGTGCGCAGCTAGTTCTGTATAAGGTTGTACAAAATTAAAAATGTTTTTTTTTTCTTAGTTAAAAAATATTTTGTATAAATATTCGCACTATCACATTAATATTACAAATGTGAAAGTTTGTTCGCTTGAATGTTTGTCTGACAATCACGCTGAAACTACTGAACGGATTTTGATGAAATTTGGTATTCTTGGGTATATTTTATTATACTTGGGTAATAGTTTTTATCCCGATTAATTGCTCCCTTCGGATAACACAGGAGTCTTGATGGGCCGGACGAGCGACTTGCGAAAAATAAAGCACTTCCAATATAATTGAGTAAATACTTTATGCAATAAATCGTTTGTTTTGTGTATTTTAACCATTATTCCAATTAAGTATTTTGCCAGACAGATCAAAAGTGACATAACTGTTAGAAAGAATTTTCTCTTCATTCCCTAAAAAATACAATGCAAGCAACGCCGGAGCACGCTACTCGTACACAAAGCACAATTAATATATCCATTACGTGCGAATTACGGAAACGAGGTTAGCATAAAAATATTATGACATCAGAACGAATTCCAATAAGAAAAAAATGTTACAACATAATTATATATTATCGTCCATAAAAGGATGCAATGTTTATCATATCGCCACCTGCTTGTCATCTCGCGGTCTATTTATCATTTTATGAGATAATGGCAGAATACTTAGGTCTGGTATTTAAGAGTTTTATAAGTTGCTATCGTTGCCATTTTATTGTGCGCGTCAAAAATGTCAAGAGAGAAATGTCATGTCTAACGTGGAATCTCTATTATTAAGCTGTTGTGGTGTTTATGAAAAATCGGCCAAGTGCAAGTCGGGCTCGATGCTAAGGGATTTTGTATGAATAAGCTAAATCAACTGCAAAGAGTCGTCATGTATGACCATGAACCGTTGCTAAGCCGATCTGTTATTATTTGTTGCTATAGCAACAATGTCACACTGTCTAACTGTCATGGTTCCTGATAAAGCCCGGTGACAGGGTGACAGACGGACAGACATGAAAATCGTCATTCTAGTAAATCATACAAAGACAACAGAACATAACAGAAAACAGAAGCATACAATTAATCAAAAAAGAAGAAAAAATTAAAAATTAACGGATAGACTTAACAATTATTTGTGGCTGCGTGGGCCAAAAAGGGATGCCACTCAGGAAACCTGAGGCTTAACGCACCAGCTCTGATTTTCAGTGGTGTACCCTTCGACATCTGGATTGTCAGTCGCTCTATATTATATACTAGCTGCTCACCGCGGTTTCACCCGCGTAGGTCCGTATCCCGTAGGAATAGGAATAAAAGTTGCCTTTATGTTATTTCAGTTGTCCAGCTGTCTACGTACCAAATTTCATTGTAATCGGTTCAGTAGCATTTGCGTGAAAGAGCAACAAACACTCACACATCCTTACAAACTTTCGCATTTATAATTTTAGTAGGATAGTAGGATATAAATAAAAGAATAAATAAATACATCATATTAGTAATAGTGTCCACTTTTGGGTATAGAACCATAAAAATTAACTGTAAACTAAATAGCTCAAATTACAAGTACAGTCAAAGGGTTGTAGTGACGTCTTAAAGCATTACTAATTCCAGTGTGGAAACGTGATGGCGCTACATGACCAGTATAGCTCTGTCTTTCTCCCACACTGGAGTTAGTTGGTACTCTACGTCACAGTATGTTAATACTTTATAGACTTTTTCTTTGTAATAATTTCACGTAAATACGACCGATGTATAAAATTAACCTATAAGAAAATATACATTTACCGAGTTACATAAGAAATATTTCTGACCGACTTCAAAAAGGGGTAGTTCTCAATTCGACTGGTTTTTTTTTTCGTGTTTGTTATACAACCTCAACTCTTTGTACTGGGTGAACCAATTTTGGTACTTATTTTTTACTAGCTGTGCCCCGCGGTTTCACCCGCGTAAGTCCGTATCCCGTAGGAATATCGGAATAAAAAGTTGCCTTTATTTTATTCCAGTTATCCAGCTGTCTACGTACCAAATTTCATTGCAATTGGTTCAGTAGTTTTTACGTGAAAGAGTAACAAACATCCATACATCCATACTTACAAACTTTCGCATTTATAATATTAATAGGATTTGAAAGTGTATGCCGTATGAGTTGTCCCATTTTGTTTTCCTGAAAACATACAAATATTTAATTGTCTTTTTTTTAATTTGTGGGTATAGTTATATTATAATAAAACACTAACGAAGCTTTCTCTCCCGTCTGTCCGTCTGCTTGTTCGAACTAGTCCCTGGAACGGCTGAGCCGATTTTAACATGACTCATTGAAAGTAACCAGAAGCATAAGACAACACATAACAATTTTTTATCACGAAATTATTTATGTATGGAGATTTACATTGGACAAACCATATAGGGTATATACCGACAAAGTCGCGGGCATAACTAGTATTAGTCCATAATATAAAAAGGCCCTTTCTGCCTGAATAGCGAATATATCTTAATTATCTTTAATGAATCTCACAAGTTGTATTATAAAGGGCACAATTAAATCTATATATAAATACAATCACACGTCCGTCTGTCTGTGATTAATCAACGCGGCGATTCTTGCGAATGACAGTTAATATAGCTCTTTGTGTGGTGTACAGTGAGAGAGGTTGGCGGGAAAAGTAAATATATAGATAATGTTTAATTTTTAGTTTTATAGCATTGAAATGCTTTAAAAAATTTCTCATATAGATAATGTTATTATATATATACCTTCATCTTGAATCACTCTATCTATTAAAAAAACCATCAAAATTCGTTACTTGGTTTTAAAGATTTAATCATACAAAGGGACATAAGGGACAGAGAAAGCGACATTGTGTGATAAGCAAAAGTAGGATTTGTAATTACAGAGTTATAAATTGAAATATTTTGGGACTATCTATACAGATTCAAAATTTTATCTTATTTTATTAGATTTAAGCAAAACCGGCTGTTGGGGACATCTATAATGAGCTATGCACTTGCTTTCATCATCTCGCATTACATCAGGCTATGCATCTGCCCGTTTGCCTTCCAATAACATAAAAAGTATCTAGTAAGTATCTAGTAATTATATCATGCATTAATAAATATGTTCTAGCTAATTACTGTTCTTAATAGTTGTGTTGTAACATTAACATATGAATGTCATAAACAAAAACAAAATTGTGTGTGTTAACAAAATTTGTGGTCGTTTATTGAAACGTCTTTATCACTAGACAAAAACATAGCTGTTTACACATCAGCCAATCCTACTAGTATTATAATCCTACTTACTACTAATATTATAAATGCGAATGTTATTCCAGTTGTCCAGCTGTCTACGTACCAAATTTCGTTGCAATCCGTTCACTAGTTTTTGCGTGAAAGAGCAACAAACACACACACATCCTTACAAGCTTTCGCATTTATGATATTAGTAGGAAGGATATCTTCTTTCTAAACAAAAAATACGCCACGTCCCATACCATGTAACACGCAGTAATTTCCACTTTGAACGCGATGATTTAGTATCGCGGATTGAATACACTGGAACTGAACTTCTCAGGTGGCACGGGACTGACGTGTGACATATATGTGTCTACACACACTAATACATATATAGCGGCGTGCTTGAGGCTAGCAACTTTTACGCTATTCATTCGATGTTTCGCAAACTGCGTGTGAGTTATAATAATAAATGATAATCTATGATAATCCTATCCTATTCTATCCTACTAATATTATAAATGCGAAAGATTGTAGGGATGTGTGCGTGTTTGTTGCTTTTTCATGCAAAAACTTCTGAACCGATTGCAATGAAATTTGGTACGTAGATAGCTGAACAACTGGAATAACATATAGGCTTTTAATCCCGATATTCCTACGGGATACGGACTTACGCGGGTGAAACCGGTGGGCGCAGCTAGTAAATAATAATCTAAGCTAATGTAGCCTAGAGGAAAGGCTTGATTCATTTGTTGTAAGATTTAACTCAAAATTGGAAAGTTACATGCGCTGTATTGTACACTGCACTAGACGCTCGACCCGGCTCCGCCCGTATATTAAGATTCCTGTTAATCGGGATAGAAAGTATCCGATCACCCAAGTCATCTCATACCCTGTCTGTATACCAAACTTAATCAAAATCCGTTCAGTAGTTTCAGCGTGATTGATCCAAACAAACTTTCACATTTATAAAATCACTGTGATAACATTATAATATAGTGTGAAGTGGGGTAATTATATCATAGGAATTATCTGGTGGGTAAGCTGGTGAAATATTGCATATTGCTTATTATTTTGTGTTTATGTGAATAGGATTCTTAATAAATATTGTAGTGTCATAAAAGGAGGAAATTCAAGTAGGCAGTATTGCACGTAGCAGAGGTGGCTCAGTGGTGAGTACCTCGGATTTCAAAATCCATTAGTCGGGGTTCGAGACCGGGCGAGCGTGCAGAAAATAAATTAATTACTGGAATAACATATAGGCTTTTTATCCCGATATTCCTACGGGATGCGGACTTACGCGGGTGAAACCGCGGGGCGCAGCTAGTCACCTATAATACCTAAAATGCAGACAGACATCTTAAATTCACAAGAGGATTTTAATCATTTAGCCAGTGAACCCAAAGCGAGGTATTATTTAACGTTCAGCCTCTAATGTGGCGAGCGGGGACCGTCGAAGCCTTCACAAAAACATCTGATCCATCAACGTCGGGAAAGAGTAATGCTGCAGACGCACTAGCGCAATATAATATACATATTTTATTATTTATGGGTATCTTTGTTAACATGTTTATATAAATATAAAATAAATTTAAAAAAGAACTGCTTGTTGTTTTTAGACTAGACAAATTTCAAAAATTTTATTATGAAAATAACTTATTTAATTTCAATGGCAAAACAGCTTTTTTATGACATAAAACAGTCTAAATTTATATTACGTTAGTACCTTTGTACAATCAATAAACATTATTAAGTACTTGTCCGCGTGATATGTACTTGTCTGTGAAATGATTGGTCTGATATAAACAAGGTTTTCATCAATAAATCATCAATTACCCATTAAGACGGAGGTGACTTCTATCATCACATATGTATTGACTAAACCCACTATGCAATGTTAGATGCAACTTCTGGTTTACTTATTTTTTTATGAGTAACTGTCATATAGCTGTCACTTTTTCCTGTATTTTTTTATGTTGTTTTCTATTAAATAAACGTATTATTATTTAATATCATTATTTAATGTTCGGCCACAGATAGCATAATACTATGTTCGGAACAGTAACCTCACATTGTTAAAAATCTTTGTGACTGGCTGTGATTTGTTATTAGGTGTCTACTTCAATTAGGCAGTTGTGTTGAATTGTATTACATTCTTATTACATTTAAACTAATATTCAGCCCGTTTTATTCCTATGATATAATATAAATATAATGTATACTACATAATGTAAAATCGCTAATGTGTCCTCACACTAAAGCGGATAGTTTCCGTCGCATTCACCAGAGTGATATTCGATAGCTTCGCCTTGTTAGCGCTAAATACTATTCAAATTTCAATTAACTCGTCACAACAATATGAGGTTATAGGCCCATTTGTATGGCTTAACGCTTTGAGACAGCGAATATACGCTTTTATAATTATACCATTCAGTTTGTGGCCACCAGATTTAAATTGTTGTTGCTACCGGATCTGGCCTCAGCGTTACGATATTACAAATACAAAGTTTGAGGATTGTCTTTTATGTAAGTCGGGTAAAATTGAGAATATTAATACCAACCGCTATGTATATTGTATATATAGTAGTCTGTTCATTTTTCGAAATTACTTTAATAAATGAGGAAACGATGCTCAATAGAAACTAATAAAAATAAATAAATGAATCAGTTTCTTTCTACTAGTATATTATTATATATGTTATATTTTCATTGTAGTTAAAATATCATGTTATATTAATATAGACAATAATAAACTATTTAACTTAACTAAAAGCATATTGACGTAAAGACGTACGAATTAAATTTCATTCACTCGTTCACATGGATCAACTTGCAAAATAAAATCACAACGATCGCATTGTAATATCAATTATTGGGTGTAACGCTAAACGATTCAACACGTACTAATTATTTTATTTATCCATCTCCCGCGTTTTTGTCTCACGATAATGGTCATTCATTCAAAGAACGAATGGTTTTGTGAACTATTGAAACACGATACGCGAATAATGCCAGCTAATGTGCGATTCAACGCGAAACCTAAATCTGAAACCCGATGGTTTTATATCTTCATCGCTTTGTAATTCCGCGTCCTCTTGCGAGGTTGGATTTCGTTATTGTGTTTATTTTTTCTTTTAAAAAGTAACGCCGTGTTTAGAAATTGTTACAAAGGCTTTATATATTAAATTGCCATTTTATATAAGTTTAGCTAGACTTTTCAGACACCATTTAAAGTGTGTGTAATACTTACTTATCTGGCGCGGTGACCCCAAAGTGGGTCTTGGCCTCCAACAACAAAAGACGCCATTTATCCCGGCACGGAACGATGTTTGACCAATCACTTCTGCGCAGTGCCACTAAATCGTTGGTTACTTGGTCCGCCCAACGGTACTTGGGGCGGCCAACGGGCCGGCGGCCTGTAGGCCGCCCCAAGTAAACCCGCTTGACAGCTCGATCGTCCCCCATACGCAGAACGTGGCCCAACCATCGCAGCCTATGCGCTTTGACCTCGCCTAGGATGTTCGGTTCATCAAAAAGTTCTTCTACCTCCTTATTTGTCCTTATCCTCCAGCTGCCGTCATCCGAGCGGATCGGGCCCAGTATTTTGCGGAGTACTTTGCGTTCCGTTACGAGAAGTTTCATTTCTTCTTTATGGGTGAGCGTCCAAGTTTCACAACCGTACATAAGAATCGGCCTTATTACGGTCTTGTAAATTCGGAACTTAGTACGTCTGCTTAACAGTTTGGACACAAATATCTTGTGTTGGCCTGCGTTACACCGAAGAGTGTTTTGGACACGAAGTTCGATCTCTTCTTCTCTACTGTTAGTGTCTGTTACAGGGCATCCAAGATACTTGAATGTAGCTACTCCCTTAAAGTGTAATACTCACTCTTAATATTAGTAGCATGAATGATACCTATATTTCTTAAAACTCTTCTTTTTGATTGATGATTTTAAGGTTAATTTTTTTACAGCAATAAACAAATAAATCATCAATGATGTCTTTGCCTTGCAAGTTAAGAATTTTTTGTCAAAAATAATAAAGAGGTATGATCGTTCATTTATTTCACAGATACACTACTATCCTAGAAAATATAATAACATAATCCACAAAACCGCTCAAAGGAACTAGTGAACGATAAACCAATCTTAAGCATTTACTATTCCCGTAATTGATTACCTCATTTACTACAATAGAGAACACCGTTCACAAATTGCGCACACAATAACATTTATAACGTTTCATTCATCGGTCAATCATTCAGTCAGCGTCTATCAAACATTGTCATATACACATTTTCTTTCACACAAACCAATTTCTGTAATAAGCTTCCTACTGTTTGGTGGCAATAAAATAACGGTGTAGTTACAAAATGTTGTGATGCAATATTGGAGTTTATTCTTTTGCAGTACGGCACGAAATTCCGTGATACATTTTCATTGAATGATGGATTTATTTTGTAGGTTATGATGCATCGACGGACATTGTTTAGAGGATTATCGCCCGCTGTTTTTCTTACTAATTGGACAAGAAATCAAAGCTTTTGAAACGCTGGAGTGTGGTCACAATGCTTTCATTAGGAGTATCGTTCGAATATAGTATTTAATTAACGATTTATATTGACGTTTCTCTCATAGTTGTTATTTGTTACGTTGAAACTTAACAACCTGTAAGGTAAATTATTCATTATTAATTAATTGCACAGTAATTATGTATATTTTTTTTACTTTTTAGTATCATTTGGTGCACAATAAAGTGTTTTTGATTTTTGTTTGTTAATTATGTTGTTCTTTACTTTTATTTGTTAGCCGTAACTACGGTCTTATATACCATACATACACTTTATTTGAAAATTATACTGGGTTGAATTAATGGTCTATTTATAAAGTTTCGTTTATAAAGTTTACGAATGATCATGAGCTATTTTTAATAGTGATGTGAACGTTTGTGTTATTTAAGTTACTCCATTCAATTAATTCGTTTCGGACTTCAAGATAGATACACATACATACAAGCAAGCAATCAAGCAAACCTTCGATTATGAAATAAATTTAAAAAAGTGTACCCAAGAACACTGAGTTGATATAGCATTGCATACTTTTTAAAATATCTAAATATTACAATTATATATTATATTATTTAATATTATAATATCTAAATACTACTTCCAAGTAAGTTAAAAAGCCATTAAATTGCCTGTCTTACCATCGCAGACGGAGTTTATGGTGAGTGGGTGTTGTAAAGTACCGCCAACATACAGACAACAAATCGACAAAGCCAATTTGCCACTAGACTTGCACGCGGCCATCGATGAATGTAATTAGTAATTCTGTTTTGCTGCCATGTGGTGTTTGTTACAAGATGAAGCGATTTTACCGCTTGTCAAATTGAGAGCGTTTTATTCAATTTGATTGAGAACTGGTTATAAATTTCTCATGTTATAATCGGTAAAGGAGCTGGCGGGTCGCAGTTGCAGAGGCCTTACGTCTGCAAATAACAACTTTGAAAGGTGTGGGATAAAGAAAGAACTGAAGGGAAGGGGAGGGGAACAAAGAAACGGGACTGGGAAGGAAAATAAAAGTATAGATGATATGAGAAGGACCACTTAGGCCTGTAACATTTTTCCAGAAAAATGTCATTACTTACTTGGAATAGCCGAGTGCTCCGTGCGTTTTTTCAATATTTCTTTTATTGTTAATATAGGTACGCAATAACACTGCAGGGACGGTTACTACATCCCCCATTTCAGAGATAACATGGTAGCACTGTAGTCACAGCACTGTCTTCCGCTGTAACTGGACACTTGTTCCACATACTCCGCGGTACATCTAAAGAGCTTGCAGCAAATGGGCCAGAGTCCAGCTGACTTACGTGTGCTTCTAATAATCCGCTCACTGACGCAACACATCATCATTTTTAGTGGACAATGAGTTTCGTAATTATGAAACAGTGGAGTGGTGAGCAGACTGACGTGCTACTGTTTGATATAATATAATTGCTATTCAATATTGGATTGTAAGAAAATATATTGAATGCTTCTAAAATTTGTTGTAGCTTTTTCTTATTAATCGTTATTCGTCCGCGTAGTGAAGGACAAGATAGTCGACCGCAGGCCTTTTCTCAAAAAAGTTACCGTTAAGTTAGTGTTCAAATAATCTGCGTATAAAATTTTATCGAAATAGTTTCAGTGGTTTAGGCGGAAAGAAGAGACAAACAGACAGAGAGAGTTACTTTCGTGTTTATAATATTAATGGGGGATAACAAAGATACTTAGGAATATAAAAGAAAAAGTATTAATAAATAAATAATGAAAATAAAAAACTTGTACGAAGAACCGAGTTTAACTTGTTATTAAAATACTCATAATTAATAGATACCTCTATTTGTTAACTTAAAGAAAAGAAGGCTTAATATCATAACTTGTATTTACGCTATAGAATATTACTTTGTCCTTTTTGAACTAGCTTTTACAGGTTTACCTTAAAAACCTGAAATCCTGTACCGCAATGAATGACAGTTGACTGAAAAAGTTTTGACATTTTGGAATGTATCTTATCATTGCTCCTATAGTTATATAGTCTAGTATATACAGTCTAGTAATATTAAATAATGACCGCCTCCTTGGTACAGTGGTTAACGCGTGAGCGTAGAACCGAGGGGTCCTGGGTTCAATTCCCGGTGGGGACGCAAAAAAAAAAAATGTCTCGGTCTGGCAGGACACAGAAGGCTGATCACCTACTTGTCCCATAAGAAAATCGATCAGTGAAACAGATGTATATCATCTGCCCCATACCCCAGTAGGTGACACGGGACTTCACTTAATATTAAATAATAATTTAAATTTGCAACTCCGAACATACATGAGAGAATTTCAACACTTCTAATTAATTATTTAGGTGAACATTTGAACCTCTGAACTTACATCGGAGAATTTAAGCACTTCTAAAGTAAATTTTTTTTTTTATCGAAAAACTGAACTTTTGTCATAATTAGACCAAATTTAAACGGATCCACATGGGAGTCACTAGCCTTCAAATAAAAAAAGAATCATAATAATCACTTTACTCACAAAAAAGTTATGTGACAAACACAAAAATACAGTCGAATTGATAATCTCCTTTTTTAAAGTCATCATCAAAAATTCTCAGACACGGCCCAGAAAATTTAACTACAAAATTCACTATCAACGAACGTTTTAAACATCGTCCCGCTTAACGCGGAGTCAAACGGGCGGTGTGCACATTACAACCAGCCAATAAATCATGCGCCGGCGCAGTCCGCCCCCTGATTTAATATTGTCATAATAATAAAAACGTGCGTTAGCGCGTCGCGGGCAAACATTAGGGAGATAGATGTGGCAAGTTCATGAGGAGTTTTAATCAATAAATTGATTAAAGAGCAAGGGATATGTTCTAAGGGCACCCATCATTTTTATTATTATTATTTGATATGTACCTAAATCAAATAAGTAAATTTTATTTTTTTGTCTATTAAAAGTAGAGAGTTTTTAATGTTTTTTTTCATAGCTAAATATAAGTCAGGTTAATTATAAATGAGCCTCTGTAGTTTAATATTGAAATATTTATATTATATTATAAGAAAAGAAACAGCAAATAATATATGATAATTTTTTGTTATTTTTTATTACAACAATGAAGTGAAAGCAATTTAATTGCACTAAAAACTTATAAAACATAACATAACAAATAATAATCAATAGTAAACGCAGTGATAAGCAATGCTAAACTTCAACTGACGGACGTTTGATAAGAGTTTATTCCCGATCAAATATGTACATAATATTGTATCACAAAAGGCTTTTCTGTGTTTATGGAGTTTTAATTTTAACTTTAAAGTACGATATTGACATTAACATTAGGCCTCTATTAAGTTTGACCGCCTCCTTGGTACAGTGGTTAACGCGTGAGCTTAGAATCGAGGGTTCCTGGGTTCGATTCCCGGTGGGGAACCAAAAAAAAAATGTCTCGGTCTGGCAGAACATAGAAAGCTGATCACCTACTTGTCCAAAAAGAAAATCAGTGAAACAGATGTATATCATCTGCCCCATATTTATATTTTTTACCATTAATTCCAAGAACGTATATTCAATTCCTATTGATATCTAAGATACATATTATATATGTCGATATAATTTACCACACCTGCGCAATATTCTTTGCCACGCATCTCCGTTTTATCTCTGATGACCTTTTTTGCTCCACATCTGTAAAGCTTTTGACACCTGCGTGATAGCAACTTTAATTTGCCCCGGGGTTGGTCTGACATCAATAATACTTAGTGTCGCGGCGGCGGTCTGCATAATTATGGGTTCAGATTGACACGTTAACATGCTTTCTAAGAGAAAACGAATCTCATATCAATTTAGATGATGCACGGTGTGCGTATGGGCGTTGCGTTAATGTTATGCACTTGCTATGATCTTGCTATGAATGCAAATATGATACTATATTCTGTGTATATTATTTCTTAATGGTAGTTTCAGAAATTGATTTTTCAATTTATCTGCGCATGTAGATAACATCACCACTGTTTAAAACGGTGAAGGAAAACAGAGTGAGGAAACCGGCATGTCCGAGAATCAAAAGTTCGTCGACATGTGACATCTGCCAACCCGCACTTGGCCAGTGTGGTGGATTATGGCCAGAACCCTCATAGGAGACCTGTGCCCCAGCAGTGGGAAATTTGGAATCAGCTTCCGCATGCAGTGTTTCCAAACGTTTACGATATGGGGACCTTCAAGAAAAGAGCTTCTCCTTTCTTAAAGGCCGGCAACGCACACACCATACCCCTGGTATTGTGGGTGTAACTGGGCGACGTGGAGCACATAACATCAGGTGACCCGTCTGCTCGCTTGCCTGCTCTTTCACATAAAAAAAAAAGAAAAAAAAAGTGGGAACATATATGGGTTGATGATTATGAGTAGTTTCAGTTACATCATCTATATCACTAGGTAGTATAAAACAAAGTCGCTTTGCGCCATCTATTTGTTTTTAAAATTATGTAACTGATTTTATTGGTATTTTTTTGTTAATAGAATGACTCAATGATAAGGCTTATATCCATAGCATCAACTAAACTACTCGAATCTGACGCGTGCGAAGTCGCGGGCAAAAGCTAGTTTAATCATATAGACAACTAGCTCTTCGTATGCGTAGTCAAACGAAATGTATATACAGTCCTTAAGTTTTAACCGCGTTACTCCCGTTCCTGTGTCCTGTCTGGAGTCTCAAACTATCTTGGTACCAAGTTTTTTCATGATCAGTTCAGTGGTCCACGCTAAATAGACAGATAATAGACATTTACTATCGTATTTGTAATATAAGTGCGTATTTTGTTTTATATTTAGAAATCCTACAAAACCTACTAATTATACTAAAGTTTGTAAGGATGTGTGTGTGTTTGTTGCTCTGTCACGCAAAAACCACGCAACCGATTGCAATGAAATTTGGTACGTAGATAGCTAAACAATTGGAATAACATATAGGCATCTTTTTATCCCGATATTCCTACGGGATACGGACTTATGCGGGTGAAACCGCAGGGCGCAGCTAGTAGTTTCTATAGAGAGTGCTTTTAAATTTTTCAAAATATTGCCATATAAAATATATTAAAGTAATTTCACACACTACTTACGACACGCGGTTTTACCCGCGTAAGTATGTATCGCGTAGAAATATGGGGAAAAAAGTTGCCTATTTGTTATTCCAGTGGTCTAGCTATCTACATACCAAATTTCATTGTAAGCGGTTCAGTAGCTTTTCGTGAAAGAGTAACAAACATTCATTCATACATACATCCATACTTACATACTTTCACGTTTATAATATTAGTAAGACAAGATATGTGACGCGTGAAAATTGAAAGCTATAATATTATATATAGTATTTCTTTGCATTTCCTGTAAAGTTTTTATAATTAAAACGTCTTATAAAACGCTTTTATTAGCTTTTTCTATATGTTTTTTATTATACCGTTTCGTCTAGACCCGATTTTGATTTGAAAATGGCAGATTTAATTCAAACTTTTTACACTTATCAACGATCGGTGACAATACAATAATTTTATGAGTTTATTCTATTATCCTGATAAGGATCGACAGTATTATTTTCTCACGTAATTATTCTAACTACTTAGAGGAAGAGAGACAATTTTATGAGCAAACATTAAAATGTTTTTAGATTATTTAAACTATATTTATTTCATTTCTATAAATAGAAGAGTGTCCAAAGTACAGAAGGCCTATCCCAAAAGAGCATCTGTTTCGGACTTGGGTGTTGTTTCAATGATCTGTGGTGACATGTAACACCAAGTGACCCGATGGTTGTCGGACTAAGAAATCCACATTCAATCATATAACTTAAACCAGACTTACACTCACACAAAATGGCTACGAATAAATTGTCCGCTGTTCCCACCTGTCCTTACTCCGACATCAATCAGGCCGGGGATATCTATAATAATTATTGTCGGTCGTTTGTCCGTCCGTACGGAATGCAACATGCTTGAATTTGTTTCACGGCCTTGTTATGCCGCTCGTAAGGTTTGATACTTCAAGTTATAAGCGTTTTCTTTTACCCCAATAGTCGACACTAATGTAAAGAGGAAATTTGTGTACTTTTATATGTTTGTAACGTTTTCACGAAGACCACTGGACCGATTTGAAAAATTCTTTTATTAGGAAGCTGCAACTTCAGTGACATTGGCTATACCTATATATGTACCACGGGTGAACTGCTAGTGGATTATGAAAGCTTTAATGTCGTCGTCTGTCATTATATCCTTTACACACAATTTTACAAACCACGCAAGTCTTTTTTTTATGATATAATGGAAAAAAAATTAACTGAAAATCAACTTCGCTTGGTTTTTTGTATAGTACTCATAGTAGTAATATTAGGAGTACTATACAAAAGTACTATAAAGTCGTAAGACTTTGAGCTACCTCCTATATACAACTTGGAGCTATCTCCAGGAAAAACAAACGATTTTTATTTCAATCACCTCTATATCAATAGGTGAAGCAAAACGTAGTGAGAAGTGGGTATATCTCCATGTCCAAGAAACCAAAGGAAGTGGTCAACGTCGGAAATGGGGCTGGTGGGTCACCTGATAGTAACCGCTACTACCGCCCTTTAACATTACTATTAACAAATGCAGGGGCGTAAGGACTAGGCGTACGGAATACAGACCTTACCTTACCTTACACATCTGGAAATGGATGGCCGACTTTAAATGGACAGACATAAAAAGGGGATTGATAAGAGTAATAAAGGACTGAGGAAAGGACTTCCCCACACACCTAACGAAACACAGAAGCATACTATTATTTCACGCCGGTCTTCTTTGGAGGTGTGGTACCATCCCCGCTGCGAGCTATACACGAATTGCATGCTAAAGCGTGCTCGTTTCCCGCATTCAAGAATATGAATAAAGATGTTATTTATTATTACACCATAATGCCTACCTACATTGGGGATAAAATGGGTTAATACACATTTAATAATAATCAAACGCTTGTACCCCACACCACACAAATGGACTAATGACGACTTTGGGAAAAACATTTACTGGTGGTGGGATTTGTCACGCCGCGCCACGAGATGCATCGCTGACAGCACTGCTCGCACTGATATGATGGGCCATTTCAATTTTTGGAAGGAATTCCGTTTTTTATAGTGATAGCGCATGTGACGTAGGTATGAATTATCGCTGCTTATGGTACACGGTTTGTTAATAAATTGGAGAAGAAATACCAGAGTTGGTGACTCCTTTTAGGTTAGGTTTTGGGTTTGAAAGATTTTAACTTATCTATCTCTAAACCATTGATAGAAGCAGGAATCCGCTTCTGCATGGAAGAATCAGCAAACAATCGTCTGAACTCTTTCTATCAATAATCCACCTCGACATATATATTTGGAATAGTCCATAGGAATGAGTATTGTTCGTATTGTTATACAGACGTCTTAAGAAAATGGATGAGGTTCTGAATTCGTCTGTATTGTATTTTTGTTTTAAGGTAACAAAACTTATGACTGGGTCAGCAGATTTTGATGTATCTTTTTTTAATTGAAAACTGATTTCCTCCGAGTGATTCCGTTAAAATTTGGTCTAATACTGACTTTTTGAAATTGATTTATTTTTTTATTGAAAAAAAAATATGTTCATGACACCTTCTGATCCCAATACAGAATTTTAGGTCAGTTTCTGCAAATGTCCAGTGACGAAAGCAGATCATTACAGCAGAGACCTTGCACGTGTGTGGTATGACCGAAATAAGTCCAGACAAATGAATGCCTAATGGCTTCTAACTCGTGTGAACGCAACCTCACAATTTCAGATCAATTAGTAATCGTTGTGGTACATTACGGGAACTTAATATGCTGTAGATGGCCATTAGCTCCTGCGGTAAATCCATTGCGTCGGTTCTTTATCTTATTCACTTCTAAGATATAGCTATTATTCTTTGTATTTTCCGATTTTTTTTTTTGTGTTGACCACAGCAATTTACCGCGTTTTCCACCGACGACCATAAATGAAAAAAATGCAAAATTCGATTTCTTTTTGTTCTGATGTTGTTTTTTTTCTTTTCCCAATAACTCTGGATTCTAACCAATTAACATGATTATATCTATATTTCATAGCGCATAGGGCATAAATAAGTCATTAACTGTCAAATTGGCCACAGATTATAAAAGCACAGATCACACAATGTAGACGTCCGCCAATATTCCTTTAAGTCGCCGCCGAGGTAATGAAGCGATAGCCCGTGGTGTAACACAATACCGGCTTCTGAATTAAACTTATTGACCCATTCGGGGAACTTGACGTATATTGGGTCATTGTAGGGTACTGTCAACAATGTATTTAATTATGTAGGTATATTTTTGAGAGACTTGGAAAATTGATCAATTCGACAGAATCTACACCGTTACACGCATAGAAATCTATCAAATATATGTAATAAATATGTATGTAAAAATAATCAACGTTTATGTTATTTATTGATTATAAATTTACATAGTTCATAGGTATATCTGTAAACGCTATGTTACAAAATGTCTTTGAAAATGTACAAAACGAGTTTCCAGTCCGTCACTAGGTGCCGTTTTTTTTTTCTTTGCTCAGAACGTAAAACTGTGTAATGCAACGTTAATTAAATAAAACATTGGTTCTATCAAGAAATCTACGAGTTTTATTGAAAATATTACCAATATCCAATATTATTAAACATTATAAACTCATTATCTACATAAAAATGCAAGTTTTATAAAATTCTGTTAATATATACACATAAAAAATTAGACGAAAACTGTTTAAACCATTAGCTACAAAACAGCATGTATCTCAATCACTTCTAACCAATAAAATAAAGAACAAACCGTTTGTACAAAACACAAACTATTTAACCAGTAATTAGTGATCGTTCCTTTGTTTGTGAAACAAAAAGAATCAATATGCCGCCTGCATAACTGCAAACAAAGGTTCCGTTTTGCAAAAACAAATTTACATTGGAATTCATTTGATATTATCATTTAACTAACAGATAACTTGTACTGTAATCTCAATTAGTGTAAAAGCATGTCCGACAATATAATCAAAATAATGTAAAATGCAATGTCACCGCTTATCAATTTTGTAACGTGTCGACTGTCGTGCAAATATTCGCGATACAACTCGAGATAAATTAGAAATGGCATAGCGTAATAAAGCATAGATAAATTTTCGCTTAATGAGCTTGGCGAAAATGATCCATATAAATTATACCAATTAACACACGTTTGAAAGTTTAATTACACATTTTTTATCTGTTACCGTGCTTGTAACTGAATGTAAATGTCTGTGTAGCCTGCATCTTTCCCGCTTAAATAGTTGTCAAGAAGTCGACCATAGACTATAACGTGCCGATCTATATAAGAAATAATTGAGTTTTTAATGTCTTTAAGACTTTTATAGGTAATTGTAGAGAAACAAATGTATTTCTGTGAATAATACTATCGATGGAACGAGATATGTAATTGGCGTATGAAAAAAACTATAAACTTATAAACCTCTGAAAATTTTGATCAAATTTACAAACGATAAAAATGATAATGATACACTTTTTCGAATCATCTAGAATATTATTAGGAGTCTCATTAAGAACATTCTTTAAGAGAAAATTATAAATTCAAACAGTGAAGACATACCTTAATGTCACCTAATTATGTTCAAGGCCAATTACGCTGTCAGTTTTTTAGGGTTCCGTATCCAAATGGTAAAACGGAACCCGTTAAAACTTCACCGTCTGTCTGTTTGTTTGTCCGTCTTTCACCAGACTATCTAGACTGGACATCAACCGTTATAGACAGACAGTTAAACTTTCAGAGATGATGTAGTTCTTTTGCCGCGATAGCAATAAATACTCAATAAAAATTAAAAAGCAAAGGTTAGTATGGTCATAAATTGGACGGTTGACCTTTTTTTGCAGTTTGCTTATTTCAGCGGAACCCTCAGTGTCGCGAATCCGACTCGCACTTGATCAATTTTTTTATTAATTTAAGCCGCAATATCCACCTGCATTACTAATGCAGACTTATAATTAACCATATTATCTCATAAGTATTTGTAATTTCTACGGAATGCGAGTTTGTTTTCGCATAGGAAATGCTAAATTGCTATCTTCAATTACGCTTCGATTGTATTTTTTAAATTACAGCTAGATGAAGTCATTACGAAGTTGTGTAAACGGAGGAATGTCCGATAATATCTTGTGAATGTTATAACTGAAACTCGATATTATAATATCGATCTTATATTAAGTTATTTTTTTATTTAATTATGCGATATGGTTGATTGAATTGGATGATGTTTTCGATTTATTTAGATATATATTCTTCACTTTGAATTTAACAAATAGGCTACAAGACGCTAAGGGCGGCTTTATTGTTAAATAGCAATTTCTTCCAAGCAACCCATGCCAAGTACAAAGAGATAAGATTATAAATTCAGGAAGGTAGGGTAGGGTACACAATAAGAAAAACGGACACAATCTAAGGATAATACGTAAAACAACGAAATAATAAAAAATAAACATGCAAAAAAATATATTTAATTGCTTTGTTGGTTTAACTTTATTTTAGTACTAACTACGCCCCGCGGTTTTACCCGCGTAAGTCCGTACCCATAGGAATATCGGGATAAAAAGTTGGCTATATGTTATTCCAGTTGTCCCGCTATCTACGTACGTAAATTTCATTGCAATCGGTTCAGTAGTTTTTGCGTGAAAGAGCAACAAACACACACACATCCTTACAAACTTTCGCATTTATTATATTAGTAGGAAGTAGGATAAAGCTGCGTGACCACTAGCCTTCGTCCAACCAAAGTCAACAAGAGGCTTAATAAAAAAATAAGTCAGTATGTCATGCAGTGCAGGTAGGTGGTAACACTATACTTTCCGCCCGGCTGGCCACGGCAACGTTTGACCACCTGGTTTAATGTGCACAAAATTTCGCTTGTAAATAATATGGTTCATGGATTATAATATTATATTGCGTTTTTTGTGCATCTCTGGTTAAGTTTTTTTGCACGTTATTATTTTATTTAGCTGTTATAATTGCTTATTATCAGTTATTATAACAAGAGTAAATAATGTATTAAACACAAATTAAACTTTTTTAAAGCATCATTTTATAAACCATCACTACGGATCGAAATATCTTACTCCTTAAATAAGGAAATGCAAATAGTGAACCAAAGAACTAAAGCTTGCCAAAATAACACGCCTGATAAAAAAAACTATTCTAGAAATATTACGTTACACATTTAATAGTCGGAATTCTTTGAATCATCATTAAATCACTAAACACGCTGTCAATAATACCAAAGAAAGTGAGTGGGGTAAAAAAAATGAATTCATTCATAGTGGAGGTTTAATGGGGATCGAGTTACCATCTTGTATAAAAAAGTATTTGAGCAGAGGCGGCCGTTTCGCGGTAAAACATGGTATTTATGTGGTGCAGCCTCCGTTGGGTTAAGTTAGAAACTTATAACTTAGAAGTTAAAACCTCTTTAACCATTAAATTGGCACAGCAAGTAATTATTATTTTTTTAAATACGTAAGTGAGCCCATTTTCTTAGAAAACATGTCTTTCTATCTAAACCACTTATACTAGTTATTATACTTATAGTAGTTATACTAGTATATATATACTAGTTGTTCGCCTCGGCTTCGCCCGTAGCACATATATATCCTGTGTCACTCAGTTAAGTTGCAGCTTTGTAATGGTGAAAGAATTTTTGAATAAGATCCAGTGGTTTTTGCGTAAAAGCATTAGAAACATACGAAAATACAAAAGTTTTCTCTATATAACATTCGTGTACTTAGATATACACCGTACGATCCTTCAATATGACACTCGGAAACTCTGCACTTAAAGGGGTTAACGAGAGTCTAGAGCCATCTCTTTCCCACACTTGAACCAGTACAAAGACGTCACGGTGTCCCCCCCAGATAAAATTACCTACCAATATTAACACTTATATTCTACACTAGTTGCGCTCCGCGGTTTCATCCGCGTGAGCACGTATCCCGTAGCAATATCAAGATAAAAAGTTGCCTATATGTTATTGCAGTTGTCCAGCTATATACGTGCCAAATTTCATTGCAATCGGTTCAGTAGCTTGTGCGTGAAAGAGCAACAAACACACACATCCTTACAAACTTTAGCATTTATACTTTTAGTAGGATAATTCCGCGGAAAAAATAACTCAGGATAGTAACTTCTTGCCCGCTAAAGCTTTCGTCTTAAACCCAGTAACGTGATAGTAGGCGAATTTCCTACACCCTAATTTTGCAGCTCATTAAGCAATCTTACCGTACCGATACTGCAGTTCACCTTTTTATTGCAGTCACCTCTACCGTAAACCACCATATCATTTACCATAATTATTATATTAAGCTTCACGCTTCATTACGCTGTTGCTGAGATTAAATAAAGTATCATGTAACTATAATGGTGCAATGGATATTGCGAAACTAGTTTTAGCTGTTGGCGAAACAAACGCCCATTTTAAAATTGTAGTAGGTATGCTGATGGCTTTAGAAGAATAATTTTTACTAGAACAACAAAGTTATAAATAAAACAATTTTTATAATTCCCTTATCAGTTATAATTAATTATTTTTCACATATTAGCTGCCGCAGCTTCGCCCGGATTGTCCTTAAACAACAAAAAATAAATATAGCATATTTTTTTTGGAAATTAGTTCTGTAGTGGTAAATGTTAAAACAAATTGAACGATTAGTTTCTGAGTTTAACTGTAACAAACAAATAATGTTTGAATTAAAAAAATAACTGAAATAAACAGATATGTAGATATATATAATTTTTTTAAACATTAATCATAAAACTATATTAAATTCACATTCAAAAAAGAGGTTTCAAGTAAATATTTTAAACGAGCTATTATGCAAATACTAACATTAATCAATTATAAAACGTTTATCCTGTGTTCAAAAAATAGATATAGCTACATACAAAATACAGAAAACATGATTAATATAAACAAATTTTAAAAATTACCTCATAACATAATTAAAAATACTTAAATAGTAGGTCTATTTAACTAGGCAGTAACAAATAAACGAGACAATCATTGCAACAGGATTATATTAAAACATGGGCATACCACATAACATCGCAATAGAAAGCTTCCATAATTTCAAACAACAGATTATAGTATATCAATGCATTTCGACTTTTTCCATATCCATGCAGTCGGTCTGCACAAAGTGGCTCGTTAACATTTCTCCGTACAATTACCGCTCACAGTTAACCGACACAAAAAGTGTGACGATCATTAAATCCAATCGGGATACTGTGCTGTAAGCATCACTCCGACTGGATCGCTTGGCAACTTAATTCTATAACTTATGCGGATTTTTTAGAAGAATACACCTTGATTTCGTAGTATATTTATAAGAAGGTATAAAAACTACTCTTATGCATGATTCAATTAATAAACTATCAAAATCTTAACTAATATAACTGTAACTGAAACCGAAAGTGTGTTTTTATTTGTTTTTCTGACGTTGTAGTGGAGTAATTTCATGGGGATAGATAGGAAGCTAGACAGTGATGGGCTATTTCTTACGGTGTATCATCTCATTCCAATTTCTTCTACCACGCATTCGAATCCGGGCGGCAAGCTTTATTAGTAAACCGGCATGTAAAATAGGTTCTGAAATTTCTAAACATTCATAAAAATACTTCTTTCTAACTTTGTCAAAATCTAAATTATACTCAAAATCAATATCATTCTTAAAATATGTTTAGGTTTTACAATTGAGAATTATCTGTTTTTAAAAAATATATTAAGCAATTGCTGTAATTGTTAATAGACTACATAATATTTTGGTTTGTGTGTGTATTTGGTTTGTGAGACTACATGACGTTTACATTTGAATTCGATTAAACACAGAACAATATGACAATTAAAATACCAAATAACAAATATCTTTTCTTAAATAAAGCATTATCAGACTATGCTATCTTCTACAATATTAAAAATAATAACTACTACAGATGCAACGAAGCGAACCGGAACCGAACCTTCAGTTCCACGTTTAACCCTTGCATATTGTTCGCACAAAAAGTATCCTGTTCTACTGCCCAATAGACCTATATCTAAGTAGCCAGCTGGCCGTGCGCTGAGCTGTAAATTGGATAATACGACACGTGATACTTTCACTGTACACTTGGTTGCAAAGTTATTGTATCCATTTTTTGCATGATCCGTTCCGTGGAAAGTATTTGTTATTTTTTTTAAGGATATGGTTGTGCTTTGTGAAGCTTTCGATTAGTTAGCGAAGACTTAGTGTACGTTATTAGCAATTATATACGAAAAATCTGTTGTTTTTCCTATATATATGTAATTGCTATATTCCTATATAATAATGTAACAACATTAACATAGATTAATTTACCTATATAATTTTATAAAAGTTACACAAATCTTTATTAATATAATGAAGCTGAAGAGTTTGTTTGTTTGTTTGTTGTTTGTTTGAACGCACTAATCTCAGGAACTACTGGTCCGAATTGAAAAATTATTTCAATGTTAGATAGTCTATTTATTGAGGCTAGGCTAGGCTATATATGTACCACGGGTGAAGCCGGGGCGGACTGCTAGTGTTCTTATATTTATTAGTTATGTCATAACGGGCAATTATTATAGGTTGCTGGATATTCCTACGGGATACGGACCTATGCGGGTGAAACCGCGGGGCGCAGCTAGTTAACCATATAGATGATCACGTATCCACAACCTCATTAACACTAGTACCGAAATTAACACTGCATTATCGCTTATAATAAACAGAAGTACCCCGTTTACAGCATTTAATAAGTTCACGACAAAATTTCACCGCGCAGACGCTATCGTGTTATCAACAACTGATGTTACGATTAAAAACGTCGCCGCTTCCCGCCTCTTAATTAGTTCAGTAGCTTTCGATGGAATTTCGCACTTATCTCTCACAGAAGCCGACATTCTAACGTCTCTGCTTGTTTTTAAATGCTTCATTTACTTATTCCTGCGGCATTACCGAGTTTGACGTGCGTCCTTATGTCACGATCCCTGGTATATGTTGAGAATTCGCTACAAATTAATGCGGGTTGGAGGCGAGGATTCGATTATAGGATATAAGGTGAGTAGTATGGACTATGGATGACTTGATTGAAAGACACATAGACAAGTTTTTATTAAGGAACATTTATATTCTGTGGGCGTTTGCTTGTGGAGTATGATATGTAGGCTATAAAAAGAAAGAAAGAAATAACATGCGTTTATTGTGGACATTTATTTATATGCACTATGCACACAATTATATGGATATGACATAATAAGGCGTGCCACTCAGCATAATACCAATGGTGTTCAGTGGATGCCATATGACTTGCTGGCAGTGGATGTGTTCACATTCAAACTACGATTTTGATGTAGGGTTATTTTAGGGTTCATGTTCAAACTACAGTTATAATGTAGGTAGTAAGTAGGTATAAATTTGCTTCCATGAAATAAATACATTCGAATTAAGCACCACCTTTCTTTTTTGCAACGTCAGTTACAATAAACTGCGAAAACACACAAACTGTCATTCACATTCATATTGAACCTCATCTACCAAAAAAGCAGACTCTGCCGCGGACTGTACCCAACAAAAAGCGCGCAAAAAGCATCACAAATCCGATATCCCGGTCCTCGCTTCCAGGATCGCATTACAGCGGCCACTGAGCCCAATGATCCGTATACTACACTCGACCACCGGCTTGCCGCATTTACAGTGTCCTTTTTGTCGTTTTTTTAATCATCCCGAAGTAAATTGAAAGCATTTCCCAATATA
>NC_052119.1:898448-940106 GCF_012273895.1 Zerene cesonia | reverse complement strand
TTAAAAATTATTTTATAGTTTTTAGTTTGACGTGCTTTAAAAGCGTGTTTTTTAGTTTTTTAAAACTATTTTTATGGGTACATATAACATTCTAACAGACCATTATGGAAATGTTGATTTGTCTAAATGCTACGTTATTCTATGCTATATTATTCTTTTCTAGCAAAAATATTGATTTAAATATCGCATGCAGAATGTAGACCTTACACATAGATTCGTTTTAGAAATCTCGCAGGCTAAAACTAGTGAAAGAGAAAAATATATTCATCATCATCATCATCATCATCAGCCTATACATGTTCATTGCTGAGACCCAGGGCTCCTGTGTCGGTTCAGGCCATAATCTGGCCTAACGCTGGCCAAGTGCTGATTGGCAGATGTCACATGTCGTCAACTGTTTGATTTTTGGCCATGCCGGTTTCCAAAATATATTGTGATGTTTTTATATACTTCGATTACAATGCCATACTCTTAGAGCGTAAAATATTTCAAAAATCGTTATACATATCTCAGCGTTAACCATAAACTTCATAACCGTTTAAGATGAATAATCTTACCAACAAAGCAATTCACTTTACGAGTGGCAACAAGCAATTAAAGTCAATATACACGCCCTCCACAGCTATTAAAGGACTTAAGTGGTCAAATGTCAATTGCAATACTGGATACCATAGAGTAAATATTAATACTTCTTAAATAAACTCAAGTGGTAGTTAGAAATGTTGATTTGTGTCCGTAGCTTATAGTGAAAGCGTTACTTCCCTTTTTTAGTGTCCCCTATTCTTTAGAAGGTAATGTTCCCTAGTGGGGTATGGGACAGATGATATAAATCTGTTTCACTGATGGATTTTCTTAATCGACAAATAGGTGATCAGCCTTCTGTGTCCTGCTAGACCAAGACAATATTGTTTTCTATTATTCAGCAGCAGATTTATAACAACATGTGATCTCCTCCGCCTCACCTCGTAATACATAGTCATGTCGCTCAGTGAAGATGCAGCTTTCTAATGCTCAATATTTGAAATCGGTTCAGTAGTTTTTATAAGCAAATAATACAAACTGACATACAAAAATACAAATGTTTCCTCTTTGCAATACATTAATATAATTACCTTATGTTAAAGCAGGCCTTTAACTAATTCCACGTTAATTTCATAAAGGTTGATACAGCAATTTGGCTACAAGAGCGTAGCAAACGGAAAGCTGAAGTTTCATATTTATTGTTAGTCTTGAATCTAGATGTAGTGCCGATTTTTCAATTGTTTAACCATATTATCGGTCCATTCAAATACAATACAATAATATATGTGTGGTAACAGTTAAGAGACCTGGCCACTTAGGACAAATTTTTCAAACGGATAATTACGATTAAATTGAAAAGATTGAAAAACACGTAAGAATTTATTAAGTCTCGAAAATATGTACTTACGTTCATAACAAACATTGTATTTAATCGGACGTGATACAAAATTGAACTCATATAAAAAACTGGTAAATAGATAAACTCGTGTATACATTTACAAAACTAAAACACTGCTACGATATACGACGAAGTTCCCTCCAATTACGTTCAGAAGCGCAAACAAACACTAATGTTTATTTTGACAGATTGATGCGTCCTCCGCCCCACAAATGGAGTTTTAATTTTTTAAACTGACAACACTTAGCTGGGGCGCGTCATTTATTTTAATTTGTTCAGCGTCCCTCGGAGATTAGATTGGGCAACACTAATGTCACTGAGATTTTGGGGATCTGTTTAAAAAAGGTAAACCATATAATTTACATTTTACTAGTGTGTTTTAGTGTGTTTTTTAGATTTATAATGACTAAGGATTCGCATTTACTCATTAGAAATATACAAAAATGGTTTTCCTCCAAGATAATGAAACGTGTAATCTTTTTTTACCTTCGATAGTACAATTCAACGAAAATCAGATCCTTACCAACATTTTCTTCATTTTATAATTTATTATGTTTTATTTATCATTACATAATAGATTTTCAGGTTACACATAAATTGGTATTGTATGATGATAAAAACGGCACGGTTCGGCAGCGATCGGAAACTCGATCGCATTGCGGATTCAACCCGCGTGAAATATTAAGACCTGATGTTTCAATCCTCGTTGATGTGAGTCGCCTTTTGTGGCGATTTATTTGGAAAACAAAAACGCATCACTGTAACATAGTTTAAAGCATAGTCGCTTCCCGCGTCTGTCCCTATGTATGTATACTTATCTTAATATATATAAATCTCGTGTCACAATGTTTGTCCTCAATGGACTCCTAAACCACTTAACCGATTATAATAAAATTCGCACACCATGTGCAGTTCGATCCAACTTGAGAGATAGGATAGTTTAAATAATTTTAATTACGATAAATGACAACCCGGGCGGAGCCGGGGCGTGCAGCTAGTAGATATATAGTAATAATAGTAATAAAATATAATTTTAAAGATATATAAGTGGTGTATCTTCTACGTTACATACTTCTTCTATCTGCACAAGGAATTTTGATGGGACTTCTTTTTAATAGATAGAGGGATTCAAGAGGAAAGTTTATATGTATAATAATATCTATTAAACTCCGAATTTAACGAGTACGAAGCCGCAGATATGCTATTTAATGAATAAATAGATTATTTATACCAAAATAACAAACATTACCAATCCCTACTAATATTATAAATGCAAAAGTAACTCTGTCTGTCTGTCTGTCTGTTACGCTTTCATGCCTAAACCACTGAACCGATTTTCATAAAATTTGGTATGAAGATAGAACTGAACTTGGGAAAGGACATAGGATACTTTTTATCGCGAAAAAAGGGTAGAAAGGGTTGAGAGAGGGGATGAAAGTTTGTATGAAAGTTTGTTATTGTCAAACCGATTTTGATGAAACTTGGTATGAAGATGGAGCTAAATGTGGGATAGAACAAACCATACTTATTAATGTGAAGAAAATACTCCTTACCATGTCGCGCGATATAAGCGAATTCTACGCGGGCGAAGCCGCGGGCGAAAAGCTAGTAAACAAATAATTAAAAAAAATAATAAAATGTACCATTAATAACGTGGAAAATTATGTGAATATTTACAATTTCAACTCAATCATAAAAGGCCGATGTGTTTTTTATAATGATTTTGTTTAATGAATGAATAAGGAATAAAATTTTTAACCGCTGTAATAACCTATATCAATCACTTTTAAGATGACTACCGCAACACATAACAATCATACAATTGAATCAATCAGAAATCGCTCAGAAATTGAATCACATCGAAAGAAAGACAAACAAAATAAACCAGTTTAACATTTACAACATTACCAAGGAAGTGAGGATTAAAAAAAATTTTAAACATTTAATCAGACTATAGTTTCCGTTTCCTTAAAAGTCTAGTTTCATTACTTGGTCGTATCGAACTCTGAAAGGTATATAATGACATGAGATTTTAAAACCTTTACTTTAAACAACAATATTTTATGATTATTATAGTTATCGGTCGTTATAACGGACTTGAATACTTTAATTTATCAAACTACGTCCTTTGCAAACATGTAAAATTTTTAACTTATAAATATTTTAAAAGTAATCTCCAAAGGACAAAACTGCTAAACCGCTGTAACCTCTACCACGTCCCACAAAGAGTAGCGCTGTATTGACGCGTTTTGTCCGTCTGTGTGGATTACTCACGCCCGGCTGAGCCCACTTCGGTGGGGTTGAGGCTGTAAATTGAGCAGTTTTAAAATAAACACCAAATACATATTGTATGAGGGTTTAATGGTATATGGTACACCACCTGGATGCATTTTGGTGCAATTAATATTGCTAATTGTTGTACAATGGATAATTGAGAATAATTTAGTTATGTTGAACATTTCGTATCGATATAGCCGGAGGCCCGATTCCTTTTCCTCACCCTTCCCAGTCTATTCCTTCTCTTCAGTCGTGAATCGTTTCCCTCCCTCCATTAAAGAGGACAGCGCATTCGTACACGCACTACCTCTACAATGCAAATAGGCGGTTGTGTTCGCTTACCATCGGGCGAACCACCAGCTAAATAAAAAAAAAAATTAAAACGCCTAAAGTTCAATGCATTTTTTATTGGCTAAATGCAACAAGAAGCAACGAAGAAAACATAATACAGTTGGTATTATCAATGTAACAATTTAATTATTTGTTTATAATATCGAAATGTAAAAAAAAATTCACATGCAGTCGCAGTAACGTTATTACAAATTGCAACGACTACCAACATCCTCAATCCTTACAAGTAGCATGTAAATAAACTCTTTAACAAATTCCCACACAACCATTCGCTTTGACGTCCAACCAGCGAATGATCAGAAATACATGTTATATGCGCCATCTTTGTCTTTCAAGTACTCTCAAATGGGTTGAGGGTATAATCGGTTTGTGATTCTGTAAACATTACCGTCCTCTTAAATACTTGTGTCTATTCATGTATTTTATTAAAATAATATGAGAGTGATCAATAAAATGTTTGCTTTGAAGTCCGTTCAATGCTTGTTATTTTGTTTTTTTCTTGCATCTGTATTATAAAGACTTGAGAACATATTGGTGTGCAGCGACGGGAAAAAGATTGTTTGATTTTTTTGCGTAAGTACCTACTTCTTTAATGGTAACAGACTGCATGTGTGGTTTGATCTAAGATCGTATCATATCCGTTTCTAAATGAAATACAGATTTTACTATTTTGAACTGCACGTGTATAAATCTAGTCTAATCTAGTTTTTAAATTGCCGTGTATTGAATTCGATAAAAATAGACCTTTAGAGACTACAAGCTTGGAAATACATAAATTTTGCAAGTATATATAGATGGATATTAGTTATTCTTTCACGTAAAAACTACGGAATTGATCTAAACTTTACGATAATATAGCTTACGTACCAGATTAAGTCATATGTGAGATAAATACTTGCTGTTGCCCCTGCGTTCATCCGCGGGTGTAACTGCGCGGCGCAGCTAGTTTACTCAGTAGACATATTTTTAACCATTTCTCTAGTCTATAACCTCAAATAACTCTTCGTGGATCTAGGTTTGAAACCTGAGTGAAACTCTACCAATATTACAAATGTGACAGTGAACCTTTCTCTTCATTACACCGAAACCGCTGAACGGATTTAGATGAAATTTAGTACAGAATAGTTATTTCCATGGGAATAGATCTAATTTTTCTACGCTTAGACTACCCGCCAAAAGTCGCAAGCGGAAACTTAGTTTATCCATAAAAAAGATAAGACAAAGAGCATTTTATTCGAGAAGAGAACGGAACACAATAATTACGTTGAAAGTCACGTGCCGCATGTAGTTCAATTATCCCTAACGGCCAGTATTTTTTGCAAGGGCGCGTCAGGTGCTTTTAATAAGTTTTTCGATAACAGTGCAAAAAGTAACGATTCTCATTAACAGCGAAATCGTAAATAATCGCAAATATACAGATTAAAAATCGATTAAGCACTCGATCTTAATTAGGGTTGCCAGCTACTGTAATTATACGTTTATGATACGAACACCGGACTAGAGCATTTGTTATAATATGCGTTTACTGGAAAAATAGACTTTACGTCAAGTATGATATTGTATATTTACTGTTGTGTTATAGCCTGTTATTGTCACAGCGATGTTATAATTTGACTATAGACTTACTTATTTGTAATGTTACAATCCTACTAATATTATAAATGCGAAAGTTTGTAAGGATGTGTGTGTGTTTGTTGCTTTTGGTACGTAGACAGCTGAACAACTGGAATAACATAGGCTACTTTTTATCCCGATATTCCTACCGGATACGGACTTACGCGGGTAAAACCGCGGGGCGCAGCTTGTTACTAATATTTCCTTTAACATAAATAGAGCTAAATTTAATACTTTAAGCGCACCAAATATTTCACTTTATAACTCAGTATGACTTTTACTTTATTAATCTTTCTTCTTCTCTCTGGAATTCGAACTCTGCTTTTACTGACTTAAAAATAAGACTATTGCTTAGAAGTTATTTCATATGAACAGCCCTATTTTCCCTCTATATTATTTCTTTGTGACAGCCCTACAAGTACAATTGTTTTTTTACCGGTACTCTTTGACTTCAAAGTAGTCTGTATGAATTATTTAACAAGCAGATTTCATTATATTCCTATACTTAATGCATAAGGTCATATTAAAGAGCATTAGTTATAGTAATAATAGGGCTAAGATATATAGAAATAAACCGATCTTCCTATCATGTTTTTATGAAAAACATACATTAAATGAGAATTTTTTTTTGAAAGAATAGAAAAAAATCGATCACGGGGCGGGATTCGAACTCGCGTTTCTTGCATTTATAAAAGCATTTTCAATTCTATAAAACTAAAAATTAAATTTAACGTATATTAAAATTGACGTTATTAGGTATACGTAAAACTTTCAATTGTGTCGAAAATTATTTACGAATCTGTACCTATAATATCAAACTAAATATAATAAAGCTTATATAGCCAACCTTCCCTAATAAAAGGACTGTTTCATTATGAATGAATTTTTCAAATCGTACCTGAGTTTAGCGCGATGAAACAAACAAAATATTCAGCTTTACATTATTATTGTTGACATATTATTTGTAGTCTCAAAAACAACCTCTTTTGTTTGTAGGTATTTTTTACCATAGTCCATTACTATGTCTTTATATTAAACCCAAAATGGTTACAACGTAATTAAGGTATCACGAAAATTAAAAACACGTCATCCCGCACAAAGCCTATTTTAATCGTCATTCAGCTAATAAGAGGACCATTTGACGTACGAAATACATCCAAAATAATCCTACATCAAATTGACAGCACCATGACTATCTCAACAAAACAATTTGGTGCGCAAACAAAAAACAAACAGCTTTTATCGATATAACTCTATATGGAAATAGATATTAAAACATTGACGGACAAAACT
This sequence comes from Zerene cesonia, assembly GCF_012273895.1. Lineage (NCBI taxonomy): Eukaryota > Metazoa > Arthropoda > Insecta > Lepidoptera > Pieridae > Zerene > Zerene cesonia. Next base: position 933,151 of record NC_052119.1, on the reverse strand, counting down.
TCGAATCATGTTCGAAAAAATATACCGATGACGCCGCCGGTCGTTAAGGGGATTTCATAGAACCCACCTAGCGTTATTTATTTCAAAATTACTGCGCTCTAACTCGTTTTTAAATGTTGGAATATTGCAAGTGTTATTACAACTATTTAGGTATATTGCTTTACGATAAAGGCCATTGTATTATATTATTAGTTTGTTGTTTCGTAACCGTAGTTTTTTTTCCCTTATGTTATTATAAATGTGAAACTGACACTGTCTGATAAATCACTGAATCGATTTGGTTGAAATTTAAACAGAGATAATTTGAGATACGAGAAAGACCTATATCTTATCTTATTCTTATACCTTTAAACGAGCAATTCTTGTATATATATATATATATATATATGGAATTTCGGAATCGGCTCCAACGATTTTCATGAAATTTAGTATATAGGGGGTTTCGGGGGCGATAAATTGATCTAGCTAGGAATTTTTTTTAGAAAATGTCATATTCGTGTTTTATTCGTGTTTTTTTTTCTTATATCTATTGGTGAATAATAATACTATTTTGCTTCCTAGATAGCTGGACAACTGAAATAACACATAGGCGCTTTTTATGCCGATATTCCTACGGGATACGGACTTACGCGGTTTCAACCGCGGGTCACAGCTAGTTATAATATTAAATGAAATAGATATCACATGATATGATTCTTCATCAATATAAAGAAAAGTATGTATTAATTCACTGTCATTACATAAATAGCGATTCTCAGTTATGAATCACATACAATAAACTGGAATTATTGTCATAAAAGTATTTCAAACCTGAAAAATGTTACACTAACTAACGTTAACGTGGTGGACGTTATTCATAAATGCAGTTCTCGAGCTCTCAAATTATCCAACACTTGATAACATATGAAAACACTTAAATCAACTACAAAGACGAAAAGCTACAGAGAAAATTATGTCATCTTACCTGTACTTCAATCTCACCTAGAAATATATAAAGTCTCAGCTGTAACATATAAAAACTTAATTAAGCCTATGAAACGTCCCTAACGAAACCCAGCGTGGCGTAATTACGAGTTAATACTGAGACTGGCCGATTGAATCGTAGCCTTCTTTCACTGACGTTTCAATCAACATTTCATTGTTTGTATTGTGTTTAATATCCGAAGATTGTGTTACCGATATACGGACGGAGAATGACGGGCGTTTTCATATGTATCGACCTTCGATGAGTCTTCTGGGATTCATTTCAAGGATAGGAGAAGGGATACATGAAGGTAAGCTTCTGTGAAACGGTTTCTTTGAAAGTCATTGTGATATAAAAGAGCTAAAAAACATGTGTAGTCCTAGGCTAGGCATTTTCTAAAAGGAATGCTAAATACCAAAGTGGTCAAATACATTTTAATAATCTTTTATTTCGAAGTTTCAGATAAAACTATAAGTCCATATTTGCATGTAAAGCCGAAGACTTTTTTCCTTACCCTTCCCAAATATTTCCTCTGTTCCTCGCATAAAATCTTCTCTTTATAATTCTAATTACTAACAAGGATATAACAAGGATATTGTATCTTATCCATTATCCTTGTCTGCAAACCATTAGGCCACAAACGTTATTGGTGAGTGGAAACGCTTACCATCAGGCGACCCATCCGCTCTTTTGCCGACTATGACATAAAAAATCTCAACTAGCACACCTAAAACAGTATAAATCAGAACTGTTCGTCGTGAAGCTATTTACTTACCGATTTTTTAATCAACACCTAAAGTTTTTGAAATAGGGGCAAAATATTTGTCCGTGGTTTATTCCGCGGCTAATAATAAAAATTACTAGCAGTCTGCTAGGCTTCGCTTGTGGTACATATATAGCCTTCCTCAATAAATGGGCTATGTAAGGCTATAAGAATTTTTCAAATCAAACCAGTAGTTCCTGAGATTAGCACGTTTTTTTTTCATAATAGGGAAGCGTTTGACCACGATCACGCCTGATGGTAAGCTGAGATGTGGTCTAACATGGAGCGCGCTTCCCAAGAAGGCAGACGTTCAAACAAACAAACTCTTCAGCTTTATAATATTAAAGTATAGATGTTCCCTTCCAACGTAATGGAACAGTTATCCTGCATTATAAACCAGCCGTCGCAAAAAGTACCGGAACATCGACATATCTATAGAATCACTCAGAGCTTTTTTAATTGTCGGCGTATATATTATACCTAATGCAGTTATTGGCGATGTGCGGTGCCAATTTGGTATTAATGGACCTTGCTCGACCGTTTTATGAAGCATTTTATTTATTTTTACTTAATATTAAACTAATTTTAGATATACAACTATTTCGTCATATACTATAGAGAAATAAAGACCGTTTCATAACCTCAAAAATCTCATAAATTTTTAAAAATTTGTGCCGGTCAAAGGCAGCCTTATATCTGAGTGATATATGCCATTTTTCTTTGTTTTATTCCGGGTCTAACCAGCTTTAATTCACCATAAATAAAGAGGCTTACAAAAATAACAGACATACAGAAATACATGAAAAAATTTCTATCCTCCGCTTTGATAGAGATTTATTTTAACGTCCTATCTTCTCTACAATCAAAATTATATCGAAGTTAAGCATAGTTCATAGTTTCGAATTAATCAAAAAGACTTTCGATTATAGTTTCAACATTAGAATGTCAATCTCTTTATTATATCTTTATGAATTAATATCTTTTACACTTATACTTTTATATTAATACTAGCAGTTTGCCCCGGCTTCACCCGTGGTACATATATAGCCTATGTCACTCAGCGAAGTTGTAGCTTGAATGGTGAAAGAATTTTTAAAATCGCTCCAGTGGTATTTGAGTTTATCCATTACAAACAAACAAACATACAAATTCTTCCTCTTTATAACATTAGTATAGATTAGCAATTTAAGCTAAGCTGTGCCTACCTATAATTTTGATACATAAGTGTTGATGTATATTTTAATGTTTTAATCGTTTTAACAAGAAATTATGTATCTAGTTGGTAAGCCTTTCTTTAAATAAATTAATTAATAAATTAACATAATATAAAACTGCAGTAGAGTATGGCAACCACCGTTCTCAGGCTGTGTTCTGCATATGGCAATAACTTGTTTTTAAAGCAATGATCCTGTTGAAACGTCGCCGATAAATAACAACGATTACGTCACCTAACCACATAAATACGCTTATTACCGACACACCATTAGATTAAATTTATTCGCTATATTATTTTAGGTTAAGGGATATTTGTTTATTCGAGGCTTTAAGACTAAAACAAATCTCGACTAGGCTTTCGAATCGATTGTATTTGAAAAATCTTGGTAACTTTGTTTTTATTTGAATTTGAATTGAGAACCTGCCGATCTTTTGAGAACTGGTTGTTGAAAGACGTAAATAATAATTAAAAAACGAGACTAAATACTAAATTGAATTAGAGTTTAATGTCTCTATTACACTGAGAAAAACATCTCAATCTTAATAGATTAATACTTATATTTCTTTACTGCAGTAGGTTTAGTTATTGATACCTACATATTTATTCAAGGAACATAATTGTGTAATTATTCAAGAAAATAATACGTTTTCAACGACTCCCAATAACAAAAACCCACTTAGTGTAATGCAAAACATATCCATGGTGAAAGTATCTTCATATATTATGTACATAGACAGTCAAAAGCATAAATATATAAAGTACTTTACAAAAATCGGTGAAGTGAAATCGGACCCGCGACACTAAAAGTTCCGTAGAAATATGGCAAAGAAAATGCAAAGAATTGGTCACTCATCCAATTTATGACCGTGCCAACCGTTGTCTAACCTTTTTTTATTTCAATTTGTATTATAACGGCAACAGAAATATAAACTCCGAAAATTTCATCTCTGCAACTATCACGAGATACAGCCTGGTGACAGACGGACGAACAGACAGACAGACGAACATCGAAGTTTATTAATAAACGAGTTTAACCTTTGGGCGTGGAACCCTAATAAAAAATGTGATCGCAATTGGCGGGAACACACAGAGATTCCAATGCGTCGATGCAAATGCCTGTGCGTACGCGCAGCGGAATCATTTAGTTAATTTGCTTAAAGTCGAGGTGTAGATCCGACTCCAAGTTCATCTTATTTGGCACTAAAATTGTGTAATTTGTTTCCTTCGGTACTGTTGAAAGAAATGATAAAAAATACTGCCTGAATTTCTTGCTTGTGTCATTATGGTGCCTACAAAGGAACAGAAGGGCTTTAAATTGCTTTATTTTCAAGATTTTTTGAAAAAAAAAATACTGTAATACTTAATAGGATATGGTAAATGAGAAATTTTTCAAGAATATAATATAGGTACCTAAGGCACTTAATGTAACTACAAATAAAAAAACCCCCTAAACTAATTTATTCTTCTAAAACATTAGATGTTCACTCAAGTGGTTGCTCTCTTTCAGAACTAGACATTATTGAAAACTTCAACCGTAAAACTAATACATTAAGTTACATTTCCAATCAATAAATTTGCGATACAACTTGACCTTTGTTACTTACACACTGCTATATAACAAGGGGTCTCCTTACACTGGTCACATCAGTCGAGTTTGGTGAAACGCAATCAAAGCAAGGTCGAAAGTGTTAGTCTGAACGTCTTAAATTTCGCCGATATGTGGCGCCGATCTCAGCACGATATTTAGTAATGTCAGATTGTTCCATACACAAATAATATTCTGATGTACATCCCTGATAACATCTGTATAGAATTAGGGTTGCCACCATAACTAATAGCATGAGAATATTCGAAAGCATCTAATTCTAAATTTAAAAATTATTAAATCAAAATTTTATTTAGAATATCAATGCATTAGCTACGTAGAAATATTACCTTCTATATGTTTTCACTTTACAAAACAATTATTTTAATGCCATGTACATTGTACATAATTATTATATGTCTCTAGAATCACTATCTATATAAAATTTATATTAATAACCGCGAATCAAAAAATAAACATAAACGCGACAACCCTATTCAAGCTAACCCGTCAATCTCTCGCAGCGTGCGCCCGCGCCGATACGATTCGTGTCAATTTATTGAACCTTCATCAAATACTTACAAGTATATTTAAGGTCCTGCTTGAGGTTCGTTATGCACTGGTCACTAATATTGATGTACAGTAAGTGGAACGGAAAATTAAATGTGTTTTTAGGTTTATTTTTTAATTTGACCAATTTAATCTCTGTGGACAGTAGAACTTCTACTATATTTGTAGAGTAGTATGCTCATAAAAGATCATAGAATATCACATTAGATATGTTATCAAAGATAGCACAGAAATCTAAAAACTCCTGTTATTAAAACTCAAAAGTAACTTTACAAAGATCAATAGTCCCTCCAGCTAAGTCTACATCCAGATCTAGCAGTATTATACTATAACCCACTAAAAAACTAACCAAGTGATTTCAAACTAAAATGAAGACACAAATAAGCAATTAGCGTTGTCAGAATCGATTCCCATAGATATAAGGCGCCAACGAACCTGCCCCGTCATCCTTTACCTTTGATATTTCAAATATAATTACGTTTCGTAAAACAATATACTTAGCTTTTTGTGTGATTTCGAAACCTGTAAGGAAGACAGTCATGTCACCAGCTCACTTTAATAATACTCCTTTATTCGGCTGAGTTTTGCATTATATGACCTAATTGGAGTATTTTTTATCTATGTTAACTTTTTCGTTTAAAATAAGAACTCTTTGCGTTCTATCTCATAGAACTTGTGAAAACATCATCTAAATCTCACACTGGCAAATAGTTGTATCTTTTTGCTAAACGAAAAAAAAATATCTCGTTGTGAAATCAGAGATGCATTTTTTTGCATTTCTTACTTTTCTGGGAGAAAGATCTTTAAAAATCTGTAATACATACTCTATTACACTCTTTTGCGTTATTTATATGCTAGCTTTTGCCTGCGGCTTCGGTTTAAATTCGGAGTAGTTTAATAGATGTCATCATATATATAAACCTACCTCTTGAATCACTCTATCTCTTAAAAAAACCATCAAAATCCGTTATGCAGATTAAAAATCTAAGCATGCATGCATAAGGACAGACACGGGAAGCGACTTTGCTTTATACTATTTTGTGTTTATGATAACAAAATTTATTTATATACTATATAGACTAAATGTATGTTTTTTGAGTTTGTAATTTAAAGCGTTTTCCTTGTAACTGTGAACATTTGATAAGATTAGTGGAAACCCTCAATAACTTTCACTTATCTATACTAATATTATAAAGAGGAAAACTTTGTTTGTTTGGTTGTAATGAATAGGCTCAAAAACTACTGGACCGATTTTAAAAATTCTTTCACCATTCGAAAGCTACATTACCCACGAGTAACATAGGCTATATTTTATTTTGGAAAAAAATAGGGTTCCGTAAAATATTTTCGGTTAACTGAAAAAAATCAACCAATGAAGTTACTTATTTTGCGTACGCTGCCTAAACTACAAAAGATAGAACCATAAAATGTTAGAATTAATTGTAGATCTTATAAATATCTACAAAAAAGTCCGCGACACACTATACCTATCTATGTCGAGTGAGGCACAACAACCAAATTTTTATTTAAAAATCTTGAATTTTTTTTGGACTACATTTCAACGCGTTTATTTTACTCATGCTATTAATCTTTATCAAAATAAATTATTTCATCAATAAGTACAGTTTATGTTGATAATATTTGGTCTTTGAATGATTAAAATTGGACGTTTCGTTTTGAAGTTGAGGTGAAATTAAAATATACGTAATATTTTAATTTCACCTCTGCACGGCCCGTTGCGAAGTGGGCGTCGATAAACTGCTTTCGCGTGAAAGAGTATCTTACAAACATCCATATATTCATCCATACCTAAAAACTTTCACGTTTATAATCTTAGCAGGATCTGGCTGTAGACGTACCACGGGCGAAGCCGGGGCGGACCGCTAGTTTAATATAAAATGCACACAGATATTTGTGAATATGTTTATATAATATGTATTTATATCTTTATATGTAGTCTATGAAGACCATATATCTAACACAAAATAATTATGAAAAAATTAAATATTTCGATAAAATCGGTAAAATACGTTACACAAAAAGCCAAGGGAGTGATCGCTAGTTTATTATGAAATGACATTGAATTAATCCATAAGGCCACCTTGCGGCTCTCATTAACACAAATGGACTCACGACTCGCTTCCACAATAAAAATCGCATTCACACAAAAAATAAACTTGATTAATGATACGGAGGCAGTTTACTACAAGGTGTTGTAGCGCCGGTGGGGATAGCGAGCTGCTTAATTATCGAACATTAGATTGGTTACAGGCGAGAATTGGGATTTTCAATGTAATTTAAAACAAAAAAATGTATTGACATTAAAATGTGTTTTTTAAAATCCAGAGTTTGAAAAGAAGGACGCTACTAATTTATTAGCTAGAGGCATTACAACGTGTTTACTAAGATGGCTAATTTAGCATACAATATTTTGGTAAAAAATAAATGTTACCTGCTTCAATTTTTTGCACGTTGACTAAAGTATGGTAGAAATATCGAAAAAACGCATTTAACGCTTAACAAATGCAAACCGATAAAAATATATGTAGAAGTATACAAAAGAAACATTACACGAAAAAGCTACACGTGTTTTTATGTTCTATAGTTTTATGGTTTATAATCCACATACAGGTTCAAAAGCACGATATATATTTAACCTTAAAGCGTAACAAGACTTGAAATATTTAATTTAATGAAATAGGGATGCATTCTACATCAGCTGATGTGGTGATAATCTATTTTATTTACATGTGTTATAAATAGCCTGGAAGAGTCGCTTGCATTAGACTCTTAAGAGATATGAGGCGTACATTAGTTGAGTTTTAAGTTATAATTTACTAGCTTTTGGCCGCAGTTACGCACGCGTTATATTGGGAGAAGTTTAATACATGCAGACACATAAACCTTCCTCTTATAGCACTCTATCTAAAACACCATCAAAATCCGTTGTGTAATTCTGAAAATCAAAGCATACCTGCATACATACATACAGGCAGACGTGAGAAGCGACTTTGCTTTACTATGAAGCGAAGTACCCGCTTAAAACAAGAAAATAAAGCGTGTGAATGATTAAACGCACTATAAAATTATTGTTGTTCCCTACTCTTGCGAGCAGTGTGTCTCGCCAGCGTACACAATACGGCTATGAATGTTATATGTTGGATCAATTTTGAGCGATACATCTGTGTTCCGATAAACACCAGTTATTTCGTATAAGTGCTGCCTATATGCATTACTGTAGATAATGTCTGTTGAACTAAGCTGTAGTGTGTATGTTGTACACGCGAAAGTTTTGTGAATGTTTTTGCCGCTTGTTCGGAGAAATGGATGATCGGCTTTTGTGGGAGGGGGGGGCGCTTTGTATAAGAATTTGTGGAGGAAAATTATCTCTCGTCGAATTTGTGAACTTTATTAATAATTTAATTGTACAATAAATATTTATAAAATGAATATTTGAATATTTATCTTGATATTTCTTTTTGGAATGCAAATCTAGGATTGTTTTAAGATACACACGTTAGTGGTAAGCTGTTTTCAAACCCAAAATGTAAATAAGAGAAGGGCAGAACAGCGTTTGCCGGGTCAGCTAGTATTATTATTATATTTATATTTATATAATATGCTTATCTATGCTTGTTTTTCGAAACTTAGACTTTTGAAGTTTGTGGTCTTTATTCTTCACTACATAGTATAAAGCAAAGTCGCTTCAAATTTATACTTAAATCTTTATAACTATCCAACGGATTTTCATGGGGTTTTTATGATATATAGTGATATAATTCTATGTATAAAAACATCTATTAAACTACTCCGTTTTTAATACGCGCGAAGCTGCGGGCACAAAGTTCTAAATCCTGAAAAATATTCGCTGATCAATCAATTATACATTTCTTTCAAACTTTATAAATGGCTCAAACTAAATCATCCACCCTTACAAACCCTTCAACATCCAACAGTTTCACATTTCTCACACGAAATATGTTCGGTATTTTAAGTAGTTATAAAAAAATTATAATAGCGCGATGTAGGCGCCCGTCTCATCTCAACGACATAATGACCGCCTTCGCGAGTGCTTCCGAATAATAGCCGAGCTTTTTGTTCAAATACAAACCGCTGATGGTATTTAATTGGAATATTTATTTATTTGGAAATGATAAATCACGTTGGGCAACTGACAGTCGGTTCTATCATGTTTATATTCTATGAATTTTAAATGTTTGATTTTGGAACATTCGAAGTACATTCTAGAAGTTTTTAGTCATAGATTAAATTTGAAAATAATTGTGCCGAATTACGATTTTTTTAAATACATCGGCTATGGACCAAAGTCTTTTAGTGATTCGTGTTTATTTCGTCAACTTGACAGTTCTTTATCAGTACGGGAAATAGTCATATATATATATATATATATATACATACTTAGTAGTGCCCTACGAATTCAATCGTGCGCGCAAAGAAAACCTCTGGTTAAAAGTAACTATTTGTTTGATGGGACTTTAACTTTTTTCATTAAAAATTTCATCGAAATCGATGCTACTGTTTGGCAGTGAAAGTGACCAGGACAGGCTTTTGCAACAATTACGGAGGTCGATATTTTCTTTTCCCTTTCTGTATTACATTTGCAGAGGCGTTAGGCCTCTACAAATGGCCTTAAGGGTTCTCTGAAAATGTTCATGGTCGTTGGGGGCGCTTACCATCAGGCTACCTTTGTCGAATATGAGATAAAAAACTAAACATTGTAAATAGAAATCCTTGCGTCTAGACACAGAATTTGACAAAGACCCAATAATCAACATGTATTCCTGTTTATTTACTATCGTTACTTGACGTGTTTGTTTGTCTGCCTTCTTTCACGTCGCAACAGAGCGGTTTTATTTCGCGCGATTGTTGTGTCTGGAGATAGTTAGGAGGCTAGAGAGTGACATAAGCTATTTTTAATCGCGGGGAGACATCTCATTCCCATGGGAAAATGCATTATGAAGCGCATTTAAATCACTCAGATATTTAAAAAATCCGATAGATGGCACTATACAAAAATGTGACATTAACAATTAATGTTAATTTTTATGAGCATGCGAAATTTATAATTTACCTATTACTAGCTGCACCCCGCGGTTTCACTCGCGTAAGTTCCTATCCCGTAGGAATATCGGGAAAAAAATTTGCTTATGTGTTATTTCAGTTGTCCAGCTATCTACGTACTGAATTTCATTGCAATCGGTTCATAGTTTTAACGTGAAAGAGTAGCAAACACACATACATCCTTACAAACTTTCGCATTTGTAGCATTAGTAGGATATAAGGTACTTATTAGTAGGATTGTAAGTTTTAATACCATTAATTTACACAAAGAACATATCTAAAGTGACAAAAACACGAAACTCTGTTACGAGAACAACGCAATACTATGACATTACATTAATATTGAATAAATCTTCGACAAAATCCGCACGAGTCGATTATTCGAATGAACTTTGCAAGAAGTTGATAACCAAATAACCATCAATTCGCATCCAATACAGCGAATCGGATTTAAGTTGTGAGCTGAAGCGAGTTCATAAATTGTAATAACTTAAATTCTTTGGCAGCATTAAATGCCATTTTGAGATATATTTAAAACATAAAGATATGTATAATTCGAAATTCAAGATAGAGTTCAAGATAGAGTTTCAAGATAGAGTTCTCGCTTCAAGATAGAGTTTTTGTTTACTCTCTACTACTCTTTATTTTCTACTTATTATTTTTCTAATAACTATTCAAAATTGCCAGTGAAATATAACAAGAGCTAAGACGATGGCTGTTTTTATTTATATACAAGCTGTTTGCCCGCATCCTCGCCCATGTTTCGAAGGACAAAATAGACAATCCGGGGTTGTTTTTCGTTTCTGATCCCGTGTAATTCGGGGATAAAAATCAGCGTATGTCCTTTGTCAGGTCACAAACGATCTTTGTGCCAAATTTCATTTAAATCGCATCCGTGGTTTGATTAAGTTCATATAAGTTTAAGTTAACTTTTCTCCCTGTGACACGGGCCTTTCAGTCAAGACACATCAATGTGAATCGGTGTAGTGAGTAATGAGTATATTCAGAGTAGGATTTTATCCTTTTTTTAATTTTTAGTTTTATAGCAATGAAATGCTTTATAAATGAGAAATTTTGAAAGACAAACCGTAGCGTTGCTACGGTTAGGCAAGATACGCAGGTTCGAATCCTGCCTCGTGATCAAATTTTTTCTATTCTTTCAAAATTTCTCAGGATTTTATCCTACTGACTATCTTTACGGACTATTCTGCAGGTATTCAGATTGACATTCGCATACTGAGACAACTTAAGTGGCAAATTCACGAGTGTGATGCTTTATGGAGGTGATATATCATCAATGCTGGCGAGAACAGCATCTATCCAAGATCCTAGATATATCCTATACTAGCTGCGTCCCGCGGTTTCACCCGCGTAGGTCCGTATCCCGTCGGAATATGGGGATAAAAAGTTGATAATTAGTTATTCCAGTTGTCCAGCTGTCTACATACCAAAATTCATTACAATCGGTTCAATAGTTTTTGCGTGAAAGAGCAACAAACACACACACATCCTTACAAAATTTCGCATTTATAAAATTAGTAGGATTACGTACCACCGGCGGATGTGTGGAGCTAGTTATTTCCAATACATACCCGCTGCAACTGCCGCCTTGCTCCACACGCAGCGCACCGCAAAATTGAATCAATACACGGCGAAAGCATCCCCAAGGATTTCACGTTTCATCCCCTGTTATTGTTTCAATAACTCCGCGAATCGAAAAACTTAGCTTATACAGGTGTATTGTTGTTTTAAATCTTTGTTATAGAGTAAAATGTGTTTGAGTGTTTCAGAATACGTATTTTAAGTACAATCCTAATAAACTGGAAAGACATCTAAAAGGATTTTTGGATTGATAATTTCTTGATGGTATTGTAGTCTTTGATAAGATTATTAGAGAGTACTGTAGTGTATTTGTATTATTTACTATTAATTGAAATAAAATTAAACTGATCATGAGGCGGAATTCGAGTCCGCTTCCTTCCAAACAATAACAATTAACGTATAATCAATTGAAATTATAAATTTTTCAGCAAAAATAGTTACACATCGATTCAATATCAGAATGTAGCTTAAAATTGTATGTTACGCTTCTGCGTTGATTTTTAAGATAGCCAAGAATGTTACGCTTCTGTGTTGATTATATTTTTTAGATAGCCAAGAATAGAATAGAATATAACAGAATTAAGTACAATGACTAAACTTATTCATTATAAATAATAATGTACTTATCGAATAACCACAAAAAGGCCTATGGATTCAGCATTTGGTAAAAACAATGACCTAAAGGAGAATGTTTTCATCTATTCCGTGTTTCGCAATTCGCGCGAATATAAATACCTCATCACATACTCGTGTTAGTAGTTTTGAATGAAGGTTAATGCCAGCTTCAATTTAATAAGCAGATAAAACCTTGTCTTTAATATTTCGGACGAGGTCAAAACACTTCAAATATTAATTGTGACAATGTTACCACTTTAATATTAAATATGAAGGCTTATTTTCTTCTCGTCGCCCTTCCCAGTCCGTTCCTTCTTTCCAGTCATCAATCCTTTCCTTATCCCTCCATACCATTACCATCAGGCGAACCACCAGCTCAGTTACCCGCTATGACATAAAAAAATGTATATTCTAAGAAAATTATTTTCAACACAACATCACCTATTGAAATTGCCATACCGTGGCAAGAAACGCAGGTTCGGTTCCCGTCTCGTGATCAAATTTTTCTATTCTTTCAAAATTTCTCATTTATAAAGCATTTCAATGCTATAAAACTAAAAATTAAATTTAACAAAATTACTTTTAAGGAAATCTATTTATACTGTTAAGCTTTGTAATATAATTCACTTCACTAAACATTTCAAGGCAAAACACACTTCGTTTTGCGTTATTAAAAGTCACTAGAACATCGCAAAAAACCGATCAAAATGCACTTGTCAATTTTTGTCCAATCTCATGGATTTCCGTTAACCCCGTTACCCGGGAAACGGGACGAATTGACCCTCTAATACGAAGTACTGACACAACTCTAACACCTACTGATTAGTGTTAAAAATATTTATATGTAATATCAAATAAACATCCATAGTTGTAGTGTTTCTTTACTTGTCTCTGAAGTTATAATCTGTGCATGTGTCTATGGTTTTTATGGAGTAAATTTCTCTTTATTTTGGCTGTCACAAAAGCACGTTGTTTTTCTTTTAATAACAATAATAAAAAGATTATTTTCTTTGCTCCCCTATTTATATATAACAATGAATATAGTTTTTTTCACCATAAAAGAGTGTGATTTAATTGTTTCTTAAATAGGACCAAATGATAATTTTCCTTATCAAACACAAAGCGAATCACGCTAGTCGGTTAAAACCCCACGGAGTTATCGATAAACAATACAAAAAACTCTTTAGAGTCGGTTAAAACATAACCTACAAAAGACTGTTTTCAAAATACTTAAGTTCAAAATACTATACAACTATATTATGTAGAATTAAAAAATGCAAGACAAACATTCATGGAATGTTGTTGTTTCAGCTGTTTGGTTGTTAAAATTTAAATATATTAATTAGCAAATTTTATCTCATTTGAAAAATACGCCTAGAAATTCTGCCAGGTCTTTACTGTAGGTTTTCTATATCCGTAGTAGATTATTGTTATCTAATAATATGTTAATATTGTAATCATTTCAATTCTAATAAATCAGATTATATGTTCTACACACACACATTTTTGGTTTCGTTATTGGCTATTGCAATTAACTTAAGGATGTTTTTATTCATTTTTATTTCTTCTGATTGGATGAAACTTTTTATTAGATTTTAAACCATCGCAGTTTTTAAAGTACATTTTTCTGAATAGTCAGGAACAATGAATATCACAAACAAAATAAATATCATTAAAGTTTTTCGCGCTAAAATATCAATTAAAAATCGATTAACAACCTGGCTGTAACTCAAGCACACAGAGTTTTTATTTTTATCTGACATTTATGATAATAGAAAAATTATCGGCCTCGAATATCCGCCATCAGTCATGTATTAAGTTATAAGAGCGAGTCTTTTAACAAAAAAAACGTATTTTTAAATTCAAAGCGTTATGCGATATAGCAAATGCGGGGGCATTTGCGACCTTTCCAAGCATAATTTTGTAATAAAGCATCATTATAGGTGTTATAAAAACGATACACATTATTCAAACATTGTTTCTGATAATTTAAAGGTCTTATATCGAGTTCAGGTTTTTGCCGTCAATGAATGGGAAACTTGCGGCATAGTTTAGCGCGATGCGACGACTGCGAGCGCGCGAAACTCTTAAATATTTTCTTTTTAATCTGTGCATGGTATGAGTGAACAAAAAACTTTATTATTCATGGTCTGTATTGAAATAAAATTAATTACTTAGGAGCAACATATCTTTTAAATATATTTGATCTATCTATTTGATAATTATAAAAGTATGCTCAACTTGCTTCGAAGTAACATTCTTTAAGTATACTTCAATTTTACGTACACGTAATGTAATAAGGCATCATCGTTTTTATACTAATTCAATTAAAAGTAGCAAAATTAAAGTACAATCATGTTTGCCATGATAACCAGCTGCAGTAAACAATTTTATATAATTATGTTATTAAATAATTATATGTTAATGATAAATAACGTCACCTCAATATGGATTTAAAAACAAAAAAATATTTAGACATCTAGACAGGTACCTATATTACTTTAATATGTAAATACCTTCCAACGTAAAGTACTTTAGCTGTCTAGAATCTAATTATAGTACTATAGACTAATAGTGCATAAATATCGAATAAGTTATTCAAGTCAAAAGTGTTGTAATAATCAATAAATTGATGTAATAATTGAAAATTCTCACATTATAAATTATCTGTTACCACCTGTCATACTGTTTCGACGAAAGTATTTTTTATCTGTACCTGAAACAAATACACGATAGTTCGCGCCTTTTTCGACGCTATCGCCACAGACAACGCTTACGGAGCAATGGCCGTAAATAAACAGCTATGCTATTAATTTTATTGAACAAACGCATGATTAGCTCATACATCAAAATAACGTCTATTTTACACGCAATTCGTTTCGTCATGTCCAATATAGAAAAGACATATTCCATCCTTTTAAGTCAACTAATAAATTCACCTCAAGCCTTATTTTACGGCCGTAAGCTATCAAATAATTTGTATTTGGAAATATTTTAGCATAACATTGTCAACATTTACGTACATTTAAAAATCCAATATTATTAAAATTTACATCCTTACGGTATCAACAAAAGCGAATGAATCATACCTCTATTTACGTTAATATTCAATCTATGAAGCTATATTTTTAGTAGAGAGTACATAAATGTCGAAATGAGTTTGTAATATCCTGTCCCGCGGCTATGGGGCTGTAGGCTAGCATGCCACCCTCTGTTCTATATCCAGATTACAGATAAAATATGTGTTTATTACGTTTCAATATTAGATGAATAATTAATGCTTTTTTTTTGGTAGCGATTTAAGTTTGTTTCGTATTTTTGTTAAAATTAGAGACAATGATAAAACAGATAAAAATAAATTATGAAACTCTCTTTTGTCAATATTTCCTTTTTACCTCTAATTCAAAACATGTTAATCATTCATTAGATACCGCATTTTTTGTGCAAATATTCGGCCAGATAAAGAATGAAAATAAATACCTACCTAATCTATACTGATATTATGAAGCTGATGAGTTTGTTTGTTTGTTTGAACGCACTAATTTCAGGGACTACTGGTTATAACCCGTTTATTGCGGAAGGCTATGTATGTACCACGGGCGAAGCCGAGGCGGACTGCTTGTAAAGAATATTCAAACATAGCTTGGTTAGATATTTAAATTTAGAACGAAAACCGAATTTTGAAACAGACTTTGACAGAACTTAACAAACTGCGAGTCAAAGACAATTTCGAATAAATCAGATTGTGCCGAAAATAAAGTTGGGTCTACACGAAAATTGATCTTCCCTCAATGGGTCTCGCGGTTATTGAGTTTTCTCGGCAGACAGACGGACCCTCACAAATTACTTTACTATATTGTCGAGTTCATTTCTGACGTGGAATTGGAAGTATTTTTTGCAATTAAAACGCCAATTATCTTTTTATGAGGATATAGCTTTTGAGCGGTCTTGCAAATCGTGATTTCTTTTAAAATCTTTTATGTAGATATAAGATCTATTAGGTCATGACAAAACTTTTAATCAAATATCTCAATCTCAGAATTAAGTAAAACGGTAATTTATTTTTTGGGTTTAATATTATTATCTATTTTCTTATATTTGTCATAATATGTACTATCTGTGGTATAATGTTAATGTATGTGGTATAATCGTTTTTTTTTCATTCCTCCCAAACCACGATAAATTTCCTGTCCACAATTGAAATCTTATAAACGTAACTTACAAAATTTGTGGATTAGTTCGCTCAAAAGCGAAGGGGCCGAATTCCCTCCAACTTATTAACAGTTGCCATTATTATTTTTACAACCCTTAAACAAAACAGCTATTATTGGCCATTATATTATCCTCTTTTACCCTCTTGTAATTCTAAACATTTGAAAAACGACACTAACAAGCCTCTCTGGGGAAATCGGAAAAACTGTGAAAACACACTGAATGTTCGACGTGTGACAACTCCTTGAGTATTGTGGTTAATTGAATGGTATGTGACTCAAGTGACGGGTGGTAGCGATTTATCATTTTCTTTATGAACATTCGCAGAGATTGAGGCCTCATAGGAGGCCTGTGTCCCAGCAGTGGGAATATGTATGGGCTGATGATGATGATGATGATGGTGAGCCTCTGTGAATTCGTCGCGTAGTTATTAAATTGAAGGAACGGTCTCAGAAGAGTAAGGAAAAGCAAACGGACTTCCGGCTCCCGCACTCAACATACAAAACACAGTAGCATTCGCATGCATTTTCACGCGTAAAGAATTTTGTATTGTAAAATTCACATGATTGGGATTCAATGGAAATTCCTCCTTGAATCAGGTATTTATGATAGTCCCATCAAAATCGGTAAAGCTGTACCCGAATTTAGCCTACAATAAACAGGCAGACAGATAAAAATATACTATATACTAGCTGCACGCCCCGGCTCCGCCCGGGTTGTCATTTATCGTAATTAAAATTATTTAAACTATCCTTTCTCTCAAGTTGGATCGAACTGCACATGGTGTGCGAATTTTATTATAATCGGTTAAGTGGTTTAGGGGTCCATTGAGGACAAACATTGTGACACGAGATTTATATATATTAAGATATCTAAATAATCAGCCACATGCAGCTTTTATATCTGACAGAAGACTATTTTAAAACATTACTACACGCACCTAACTCATAACTTATTACTAAAGCCCTCATAAGAATTGGGGTGCGAAGTGCTCCACTCCCCACTACCTTGTAACAAAGTTAAACACTAAGAAGTGTTCGCTATTAATATTTATGAATTAACGACTTATCTAATGAAAACAATATTAGAAAATGTACCCTTTAACAAAGGCATATCCACTGGCGTAAACAATGATATTATATGAAAATAATTTATAAAGTAATTCAAATAGGACTTCTGTGTCTATATGTTTTTATACTATTATATGAAGCTAGAGTTTCTTTGTTTGTTTTTTCTTTCTTTGAACGCGCTAATCTCAGGAATTCGTACGTCGATTTGAATTCAATTTGAAACAGAGATAGTTTGAAACCGGGGAGGACATGGGATACTTTGTTTCGGGAAAACTTACGGAGACGGAAACTTCACGAGGAAAACCACGGGATAATCTTCTCTTTTGACTACGCAGGCAAAGCCAGCGTTGTAGTTTTAGAAGTATGTATGTCGTATGTCAGAAAATGCTTTTTTTAAAGATCGAGAGCCTATTTTGACGCCATACCACCACGATATGTGTGCAGACAATGTATAAAGCTTTTATGAATAAAAAGCACGGTTCATTAGTTTTGGGCACGATGGAGATGCCCAGAATGTTAATAGGCTTATGACGTCACAAAAATATAATAATTTAAAATGAATAGAATATTGAAAACAATAGACATTTTAATTTATACCATATAGAAACGTAATTTATAGAATAGAAAGCTCTGTTCTGTATTCAAAATCAAGAAAAATGCGCAGTTTCTCTTTCATAGAGTCATCGAAATTTGCATCGAGCGTTATTCGAATATTGTGCATTCCATTGACTGGTTTATGACATGACGTCATGTCCTTATTTCTATACTTAAACCTATAAAAATTCGAAAATCGGTTCTCTCACTTTTGCATATCGAAACCACCAGCTGGCGTCCAACTTCAAAGTAATTCGGCACCCAAAAAAGCAGCATGAAATAATAAAATGCCCCAGTGATTACGAGACGTCAGCGTAATTTCGGTTAAAAAAATAGATAACATTTTTGCGTGTTCGTTTGATGGATGGCGGGAATGACACCGATTAATCATGGCCACGCCTCGGGTGGAACTAATTATCAACCACTGCGTCGGTGGGGCTTAGCCTAAGTTTGCAAACACGAAATTATAGGCTACCGACTACCGTTGGATGGAAGGAAACGTATACATACGTACGCATATAACTGTAGAGTTCCCATATGTATGTTTATTGTAAAATGTATATAAAACTAATTGCATAATGACACTAACATTATAAATGGGAAAGTTTGTTTGTTTGAATGTTCGTCCGTCAATCACGCTGAAACTACTGAACGGATTTTGATAAAATTTACTATACAGAAAGAGTATGAGCTAACTTGGGTAGTAGGATACTTTTAATACTGATTAAATGCTCCTTTAGGATAAAACAGGAATCTTTATATCCGGGCGGAGCCGGGACGAGCGTGTAATATCCAATAAAGTTAGAAATGTACATATATTCAGCGCTATTTAAATTAGAAATAATTAAGTGATTTAGTTAAAGCTAAGCTGTTTCGTTTTAATGTTTTTGTTAGTTTTTGTTTAATCTCCTTAATAGTAAAATTTGTAATTCACAACATTACTAATGCCTTTTAAATTAAAACGTAGTTTACATTTTTTAATAAATCCATCCATATCGTTCATATCTACGTTACTGGCGCCAATTAACACAAAACACGACACCCAATATGAAAAAAGTCGTCCCTAACATAATAAGCATAAAGATAAAAACCTTGTCAACTAATGAAATAAAAGCTGGCTGAATGGAATTATGTTTGAGCACGCAGAGAAAACAAAAAAAAAAATAAAAAGTTACAAGCTGTCAAATTGCGTGACAGCGCGCGACGGGAACTCGATACAAATGGCCGCCAATAGGCCTACAGATAAAAAATTTCGGAGACATAATAAGTATTGCTTCTGGACAGGATTAGGTGTGAAATTGTGGGAATTCGACAAATTGGGGTGAACAAGATTTATGTTGTGTACGTCTCATGTTGTTCAACAAAAAATACCATAGTATAAACAATTTTCTACACTTTTTTAACTTTATTAGTTAGTACTCTATAGTAATTTTCATAACAGTATGTTTATATCGTCCCACATGTTCAGTAAAAAGGTATTATCGATATAATTGGGGTCAAACCAGCACAGATAATAAAAAATGTCAGGCTTCACAAAACATGGAAATGTGGTCTGAATGCTAATAGCAAAGTCTAATGATACAAACATTTACACACCGGTAAAGGGAAACAAATTTGCATATAATTAATGTATTATAGTGCCACTAGTACGTAATCAATAGACTTATATTATGTACTAGCTAGCTAACACTTTAAAACAGTTTAAAGTTATTAAATAAATAAGTTATCAACAAATAAAATAAATAAATATATTTCTTTGCCTTTTCCCCTCATCTCAGTCATACCTTTAAAAAATAGGGTTAACATTGCAACAGAAACATTCAACATTCATGTTAAAATAATTAACAAAATGTCAAATCCTAACTAGCTACTATACGTTGAATAAAATAGAATAATAAAGTTGCAGCAATATTTAAACAATATTGTTTTATAACTAAACAGTTTATAAGTAGACCATTAGCTAAATTACGATAAAGAACATATTAAATCGCAATAAACAATGCGCAAGAGCATTTCATTGCTATTAAAAATAATAATAAATAAGATGATACACTAATAACATAGACTTGTGATTAAATCAAAATTGAAAAGAAAGTAAATACGTGAAATATTACACATTATTTATAAATTCCCAACAAGGCTCGGAAGTAGTCATTTCGTTTCCATTTTAGGGTTGAAGCAAAGAATTAAATCACAACTATATTTATATATCTTTATGTCAAAAGATATGCTCTAAGCATTATACCCTAGATATAATAGTTTGATTGAAATATGTATAATGTATGCTAATTCTAAAGGTAAAGTTTGGTTGTTTATATGTTAAAACGCGGCAATTTCAAGACTCAGTGTTCTGATTTCATAAATTCTTTCAACATTAGATATATTAGGTACAATAGGTACTGAGTAATAACACACCAGTATAGCATAAACAAAAGGTGGACTATTAAATATACAATGAATGGTCACTAATTATGACATAAATAAGTGTTGTGAAGGTACTTCAGTTCCTATTTGTTCTACATTCCTCATATGACATTAATAAAATGTCAAAAAATTATAATTAAGGATCCTTATTTGACATAATATCATGTGAATAATTATGAAAATGCTGGTTGTGTGTACATTTAAAAACTTGGATATTATAACTTTTTGGATTTTTTTAATTTCTAATTTCGACCGAGACTTTTATTTATTTACACTTACTACAAGCTTTATGCAAAGCTTTTCTCTCTTCTTCCTTCTTATTGCTGACGGATACGTATCTACACATACTTATGTGTACTGTTATTTTAAGGTATTAACGAGTTAGATCAGATAAAACAAACATTCGCGCCATTTTTATTACCGAGAATTGAACTCATACCCTCTGATCCAATAAGTTCAAGTCACTTTCCACTGCACCAATTGTCAATGAACTCATCAAATTTTTTAATCAAGATTAATATAAATGTACCAAATTTTCCTACTTCATGTCGGTTTATAAATACCATGTTATTTAACGTGAACATATTATTTACAGCAAAACCTTGTCATATTAGATGCATTTGGATCAAACAAAAAATCAATGCTCGCTAGGCTTTAGCATTCCGCAGATTTTAAGGTCAGTTACGTCTTAGAACGTAATTAACGGGTTTGTAATTAACGTTAATCCGTATTTACATTGAATGTATGCAAATACAGAATAATGAAGTAATAAGAAAGAAATTCTACAAGTCCTCGAGCGACGGAACCGCCGCAAAAAACTTTACAAACTTGTGATTAGCATGAACATGAGTATGCCACTGGTTTTGTCTATGCTTTTAGTATGTTTATTGACGTTCTGTACAGTGCATTAGTTTTGACAGATGGACCTGGCGTTTGACAAGTCTTGGCGAAAATAGTAATTTTAAAAATCGAATGAACGTTGCTTTTTTTTTTAGATATGAGAATGCGCCAATGTAAAAAGTCGAAAATTGCTACATTGGCAATGCTACATTGGTATTTTTTTTAATCATGCATGTATTGAAAATGTAGGTACATTGTTTGTTTAGTGTTTTATTTTAATGTTATACGTTCCTTATTATTAATAGACTAGATACACATTTACGCTAGCTGCTTGCGGGTGGTTTGTATTGGATGTTAATGATTTTTTCTTATATTTAGTAAATCTATAGTTAATCTCATAATATAGGTTAATCAAGAGATAATTTTTTCTTAGTAGATTCCATGTAAATAAAAAAAAATTGATTGTCTTATATATTATATTAAAAGTTGTATTACACTTTAAAATTGCCATGTTATTCCACATACCACCTTCAATATACTTACTTAAAATGTGTCACTTCTGTCAAATAAACTCTACCATCTATGGTTGCGCGACTTCACAGCAAGCATCATTCGCAAAGCGCGCACCTGTTACAAATATCAATGAAAAATCATATTGAATAAACACTGTTTTACACAAACATACAACCAATAGTCACAGCACTAGTATATTTCCATACCAGCGTTTATAAGAAACTTATTAGACAACGATTCGTTCGTAAAAGCGCATTGGCCGTGTACGTAAGTAGACACTGGCCTGTGAGAAATAACAACATTACCCTTATTGGTATTTTTAGTCAGTATAGATGAACCTGTTTGCAGCACAGGCTATATTCAAATCGTGTAACCTATCCTTAGGTTGCATAAGTCTATAATTAATGGTACGGCGAAATCAGCTGGGTTCCATAGATTCCAATTTCGAAAATCTATGAATTGATTGTGTGGACATCACCAATGACACTTACGTTTTTTTTTTCAGTGTCTTCTGTATTTTGAACTTAGGTATTTATGGTCCTTACCTATATGTAGATTGAGGTTTTACTTCTGTACGGTAGTGTTTTGCCACTTATCTTGTACTGGCGATCATTTTCCTATCGAGATTTTAATAAAAATAATAAGTTTTTTAATTTATCATTTTATATAAAGCACTTTTTATTTGAATAACTAAGAAAATCATGTCAAACGGTTAAATGAATTCACACACCATTTAAATACCAATTCGACACGTTGACTAAAACATTTTCAAAAGTATGTAGATCACATCCTAAATCTAATTAAATATTATCTATATATGGTACCTAGGACATGCCACAATGCCTTGATTTGCATAGACCTCAATCCAACCAAGTGCTTTTGCAGTTTGAAACCTTTCATGCTAAATACTAGATATGTAGTAAACAGAGCATTTTTTACATTGCTGCAATATTTATTTAACTAAAACTAGATGTTTATAAAAATTACACGTAGCTAGCTGTCTGCTTGACTTTGCCCTTCTAATCTTATCTCAATAAATAATAAGATGATCGCTTCAAACCATAACCATTTCAACTTTCATATGTCGGTCTCTACATAATCTATACTAATATTATAAAGCTGAAAAGTTTGTTTGAACGCACTAATCTCAGGAACTACTAGTACGATTTGAAAAATTATTTCAGTGTTAGATAGCCCATTTATTGAGGAAGGCTAGAGGCTATGTATGTACCACAGGCGAAGCCTGGGCGGACCGCTAGTATTTTATATTAGAATGTATTCTTAAATAACAGAGTTCCAATACTAAATTGAAACTTGTCAATAAAAATATTTATAACAAAATTATATGTTTATAGTAAGTCATACATTCACAAATTCTCAATTAATTTCGGTTACTTCTATGTACATAAATGAATATTATCTCTATACTCTTATCTTATTAGAAGTCGGTATAAGCGTTTTAGAGATTCGATATTTAAAAATGTCGGCCAGTAATAATCTCACCAGCTCAGTTGCGCTGATACATAAATTTTAATATCTTTCGCACCTCATCAAATAGGCCTACAATCCGACTCTAATCTTGTGCATATAGAAATTATATTGTCTGGTTCTACTGAGGTACTTACTTAACTCTAGTAAAGTAGTTAATAAATACGTAGTAGTCTTATAGCGTCTCAATAGCAATCTTAAAAAAGTTTCATAATTTTTTTGATAATTTAGTAATATTTATAGTATTGTATTATCAAATATAGTCATACATAAAACACTTACACAATAAATAACATACTCGAAGTATGTTGCCAGTATAAATATTATTTTAAATGCTTCAAATATTATGCGAAGTACTCTTCATAATGACATGTTCATTGAAACAATAGAAAATTATGTTTTTCCCTCTTTGTTCTTTGTGTGGACAACCCTTTTGTTCCAATAGTAATATGTCGCTAAAACGTTTCCACACGTCAGTCATTACACACAAAACTGCTGCGCATAATTTGATAGGCATTTTTAAAGAACAACACGATACCACTTTGTTTGCGGATCACGTTCGAGGGGCACTTTTCTTTTATACCGTTTATTAATTAACAAGTTTAATGAGTGTTCATTCACCTTAAGTTATTGATGTGCAACCACGCTATGTTCAATGGTCGTTGCTCATTTAGCCAATGATTAAATTTTTAAGTGAACTAAGTGGATGTTAAGTGAATTCAATATGATGTGTGTACATGAAGGTAAAATGTATCGGTTTATTGACGTTTTTTTTATTCTAATAAAAAAGAATTTATTTTCACAAAATGTCTTCTTGTAACTATAATATTACTTATTATGAAAACGAGGTAAACATCACGATTGGCACTAAAACTTAACATTGTCCTTTCCTTATCCCTTACCGCTTAAAAGGGGCAACACATTTGCAGCAGTCCTACATCTAGAAATGTTCATGGGCCTTTGAGGTCACTTACGATCAGGCGAACCTGCTCTATTGCCCGCTATAATATTAAAGAAAATAGTAAAAAGATCCCTTATATAACCTAAAAAATTCCTCTTAGAAACCCAAACAAATCGTCTTCTTTACTAGAGCACAGGATAATACATAAAGTTAATACGATATAGATATATTTTCATCTGTTACATTCAATTTAAGTAATGCAATATTTTTAACACTTTGTATGAATGATTTATTGAGTTTCTCTATTAAAAACACGCATTAAATTTGTAATTGATCGTACTACTTATGTGCTTTAATAAGGTTTACGATTTTGAAACTAGAACAAATGAAGATATCCTACTTTAATAAAAAGGACACATGAAGAAATGATACAAAGATTTATGTTTACGAATATAATTTTATTAACAATTTTTACTTTAATGACTGTACTGAAGTCGATATTTACAATTTCGTAGTCATAATATAATACATTTTTACAAATCTCTCGATTCTATAACTATTATATGCTAGATATATTTAAATAATGCACAATATAATATATAAATTATATGAAATGTTTCGTTTATATTACATTATTACAATACATATTGTGAAATACATAAATTAGGATAACCAACTAAATTATTAAAAGTGCGTATATTTAAGCTTATTTAAAATTCATGAGTTCTTTTATAAATATGAAATACTTTTTTTTAAACCGTAACCAGAAGGAATGAGCAAGAGATGTGTCCTATGTTTTTTAATAAAATTTGAAATGGAACTAACTCATTTTAATTAAACATTTGAATAAAAAACCTCACTTATAGAGTAAACTTCGATATTGTGAAATATATATTATGAAATATGAACGAAACAAATCTTTTAAACGGTAATATTAAACTTAGTTGCAACAAAATTGTCATCACTTTAATAAATTCGATGAAAATGTATTGAAATGCTGTGATACGGTATTAGTTATTAGTTGTGTTTATCTATTTATCTATTCTAAACAACATAAATAATCTCAATAGAACTGATTTTGTTACGTATTTATTTATAAAGCATACAAACAAAAAGAATCACAGGCGAAGTAACGACAGGGGAAGTTTTTTAATTGACTTTTGCAGTAGCCTTACTTTTACATTGGAAAATAATCTTAATATATATAAATCTCGTGTCACAATGTTTGTCCTCAATGGACTCCTAAACCACTTAACCGATTATAATAAAATTCGCACACCATGTGTAGTTCGTTCTAACTTGAGAGATAGGATAGTTTATATTATTTCAATTACAATAAATGACTACCCGAGCGGAGCCGGGGCGTGCAGCTAGTTTATATTAAAATCAAGGACTTCTACAGTTATTACAAGCATTTTTATCGCTAAACTTTTTAACCTTTTATTAACTCATCCTTTAATTATGCTTACAAAAAATTGGACTAGGTATCATTTTAATGTATGGGATAAAAATTATATTTATTTTTATGACATTAAATAAAATGATTGTGATTCTACTAAAAATAGGAAAAGTCAATGACCTTGATGTATCAATTTCGAGTAGAGGTAAAGTTTGTGAATTTATGAGTTTGTGACGTTGTAGTGGATCTCTCTGAATCGAATAGAAATCGATATCTGTATATATATATACTATCCTACTAATCCTACTAATATTATAAATGCGAAAGGTTGTAAGGATTCGTGTGTGTTTGTTGCTCTTTCACGCAAAATCTACTGAACCGATTGCAGTGAAATTTGGTACGTACACAGCTGGACAACTGAAATAACATATAGGCAACTTTTTATCCGGATATTCTTACGGAATACGAACTTACGCGAGTGAAACCGCGGGGAGCAGCTAGTAGGCTATATTTTATTTTCTTTATATCCTGGGCAACTACTATACGTTTAATAAATTGATATGGAGACAATGATTTATCATGTTTTTGCCTTATCAAGGAACTTTATTTTAACTAGCTGACCGACTGGTGTTCATCTGATCGTTCATAACTACATAGTATAAAACAAAGTCGCTTTCTCGGTCCCTATATACCTATGTATGCTTAAATCTTTAAAACTACGCAACGGATTTTGATGGAGTTTTTTTATCAGATAGAGTGATTCAAGAAGAAGGTCTATATGTATAATTACATCTCTTAATCTACTCCGACTTAACGCGTGCGTACATAATATACTATTTATGTGTTTATGTTTTACATAAATTCGAAATCTTATAAGAATATTTACTTATTTGTCTTGTTAGAATACACACGCAGAGAGTAAATACATTAACTTTTATAAAAGCTAATTTTACGCCAATGCTCATATCACTAACTAGCGGTCCGCCACGGCTTCACCCTTGTTACATATATAGCCTATAGCCTTCCTCAATAAATGGGCTATCTAACACTGAAAGAATTTTTCTAATCGCACCAGTAGTTTCTGAGATTAGTGCGTCCAAACAAACAAACATACTCTTCAGCTTTATAATATTACTAGCTGCGCCCCGCGGTTTCACCCGCATACGTCCCTATCTCGTAGGAATATCGGGATAAAAAGTTGCCTATATGTTATTCCAGTTATCCAGCTGTCTACGTACCAAATTTCATTGCAATCGGTTCAGTAGTTTTTGCGTGAAAGAGCAACAAATGCACACACATCCTTACAAACTTTCGCATTTATAATATTAAGTAGGATATAAGGATACCTGAAAGAGCAGGTACAAGCTCACAGAATACCTAAATCTGTCATTATTTCTAACAAATGGGTCAGAGAGCAATGATTTTTATCGCAAGTTACGTTACATACAAAACAATTAATTTATAAGCAATTGTTTTAACATTAAACCAAAAAAAATATCTAAACACGATAAAAAGACACATAGGTAAAATCTAAATTTCTACTCGAGCGAAACCAGGTCGGTTCGCTAGTCTAACATACGTTACATATTAAAACCTAACTAACATCATCGTATGCATAACTCATGTGCAGACAAAATTAATAATGGATAATTTAACACTAACAGCAAAAAATTAATAACAGTTGGCGCCGATTTATTAAAAACTGCGAATCAGTTATACATTACGTATGTATTTATGTTTATGAATATTAATGCGTTCTGAAATAGGCAATGTAATTACAAGTCATGACATTATAAGCATAACTGGTTGGACAATGGAGAAAGTAACTTAAATAGGGTCTTTGATAATATTGTATACCAATGCTTACTAGGTGACCCGACAGACGTCCTGACATCTTGCGAATCATAGATTTTTGTTTTATCGCAACAAGTCAGAACTGTTTGCCAGTATCAAGTTATAAACCATAGATTTTACACTCATATACTGGTTGCGAACTGCTAAATGTGTATAGACTTAATAGTCGCTTATTTTTTTTTTTTATTAAAAAAAAAATCTCAATTTTTTTCTTTTTTGTGTTCCTTTTGGTGTCAAATACAAAAAAAAACATTTGCGGATTCGGCACAGCAGTTCACGTGCGATGTGAACAAAGCAAATAAAGAGTTTGTTTGTATGCACTAATCTCAGGAAGTACTGGTCGGATATCAAAAAAAATATTTCTTTCGTTGGATATGCAGACAGGTATAGACTAAAAAAAATAACAAAAATAATGTTTCAAAAATCAAATTATTGCATTGTCACCTTGATATCTTGATCCTTGATAAATGTACGAAAATTGAATTAAATCTCTCCATTTAAAGTGAGTCAAATAAATACAAATAAATATTCTGACCATACCATTTAAAACGAACAGATTTTATTCAAAGTTTGTGAACGTATCTTTGGAATTGGTCACAGTGCAATAATTTCATGCGTTTATCTTATAATCCTGATTAGAATCATCAGGATTAAATAATTACTTCGAGAATACTCTTTGTAAGAGAAACAATTTAATTAATTCATTAGGGTGTATTTTTCAGTTTCTTTAACTTTTATTTATTTA
Organism: Zerene cesonia; assembly: GCF_012273895.1. NCBI lineage: Eukaryota > Metazoa > Arthropoda > Insecta > Lepidoptera > Pieridae > Zerene > Zerene cesonia. The sequence continues at coordinate 904,714 of NC_052119.1, read as the reverse complement.
TCTAAACACTTTATTGTGCAGCCAACAAAATACAAAAACAAAAATTATATTTAAAAAAAATAATTATATTTATTACTACTACATAACTATATTTATTGTTAAAGAACCCTGAAGCTATTTTTGCATATATCATCCGATTTAACTTGATTCAGCGCTTACTTAGTACTACATTTTTATGTCCTAGGTGTTCTTACTCAATATTTGAGTACACTTTTTTGTAATTATTGCTCGGCAAACTTGAGAAAATTAGGAAACAGGCGTATTTATTCGTCCCCCATCTAAACGACGATGAATGAATAATGCTTCGAGTGAATTGTTTTATCATTTAATCACTTAAATAAAACAATAAAAAACGCAAACGTTTCTAAGAGTGGCTGAATTAATTAATGTTTGTTACTCTTTCACGCGAAAACAACTTATCATGTCTGTTTAAAATTTGGTACAGAGATAGATTATAGTCTGGATTAGCGCATAGGCTTTTTACCCGGGGACCACGTGAGTGCCGCGGGTTACAGCGAGTATGAAATAATCGTTTTATATCACCCACAGTAGCATGTAGACGCAAACCCACAAGTGTTCGAGACATTAGCAAATGTTTCCATAGACAATTTCTATAGACGAAAACGAAACACATTATACATATTATACATATTATTCATATTATACAGATACTAGCTTTTGTCCGTGGCTTCGCACGTGTTAATTCGGAATAGGTTAATATATGTTATTATATATAAATCTTCCCCTTGAATCTATTAAAAAAACCCCATCAAAATCCGTAGTTTTAAAAATTGCGTAGTTTTCAAGATTTTAGCATACATAGGTACATAGGGACAGGGAAAGCGACTTTGTTTTATACTATGTAGTGATATTTTAATTTCCAAATTAAATACGAACTGCGATTTAAAATATTCGCTAGAAAATCAAAAAGGTTTTTAATTCAAATATTTAGGGTCAACTTCTCAATGTTCCATTAATCCGTTCAATTAAGCGTTACACAAAAATTTAAGTGTCACTCGTAAAATTTCTCATTTATATAGCATTTGAATGCTATAAAACTAAAAATTAAATTGAAGCTAATGATTATTCCTGATTTGTAGAATCAGAACACTATATTGATAATCACGTTAATTATTGCAAAAACAACACACAATCTGGCCTCTTATTATTAATTTTAACTTCTTAGACGATTCTAAACCCGAAACATGAAAATATATTCAGGAATATATTCAGGTTATAGATCAAAAACATGAAATATTTGAAACCTGAAATCTTCATTTTATTTTCATATACCTAGTTATAATACTTAAGTTAAGAACCCGCCTGGTCCTCCTCACACAGGTTTTTCTTAAACTTACTAGGAGGTCCCTACTACTCCATATTTTGTAAGGTTGGAAATGAAATAAACTATTTCTATTTATATTCATTTGCCGCTTTCTAGACAGCTGTGAAACTGTTACCATATTGAGAACTTCAACGCGCATTACTCAAACATTACAAGGTTAATTTAATAGAGTATAATAAAATTTAATTGATCCGTACTTTGAGGCATATATGTTATACTAGCTTTCCGCCCACGGCTTCGCCCGCGTGAAATACGGTTATATCGCTTTCATCTCCCTATTTCAACTCCTTCTACTCTTTTTTTCTCGATAAAAAGCATCCTATGTCCTTTCCCAAGTTCAGTTCTACCTTCATACGAAATTACATCAAAATTGGTTCAGTGGTTTAGGCGTGAAAGCGTAACAGACAGACAGACAGACAGAGTTACTTTCGCATTTATAATATTATATAGTAGGGATTATATTGTTGTAACATTATAAATTAATTATTTTAACAGTAAATCGCTGGCAAATGCGAAATATCGATAATATAGTCTGTTCTTAAGTCGTTTAACGTCAGAGTTAGGTTTTTATATTATATTTATTTAGGTTGATATTTTTTAAGGTTGATAATTTGGTACCTCTTTAATGAATTATTTTCAACCGACTTTAAATAAGTGGTTCTCAATTTGACTGTATTTTGTGGGTTTGTGATGAACCGATTTGGATGATAATAATTTAATCAAAAGCGGTTTAGTTTTTATTAATATTGCTTGTGAGAAATGTTACCAGTGTCTCTATATATATGGAGAGAAACAAGCTGATATTTTATATTCTTAATTGTGTTATTAATGACCTTAAAAATGCGAAAGTAGGTTTGTTTGTTTGACCTTCCCTCACGTCATTGATACTCTTTGACCACGCGAGCGGATCCAGGGGCGACAGCTAGTGTCATCCTAAAAAAAAAACTGACTTATTAGCTGTCAGTCATATCACAACTAGCACTATCTACTTTGATTAGAACCTTGATATTAGATGATACTTGATATCAGAAGTAGATGAGTATTTAGAAGGGATTTTTCAAATAAGCTTTGCCTTTAATCTCCTTACATCTCTTCCTCTTCCTCTCTTTAAGTGAAGGAAGTGGAAGTAAGAAACTCCTCTGTTTCATATATTCGACCGAATGTTGCATCAGATAGTTATTTTCCAATAAAACATTGCATTTAACATGCGCTATAAAAGGCGAAGACGGCACTCATTGACAAAGATACCTTTACATGATATTTCCAAACGAGTCATCCGCCAGTGACTGGTCCATTGTAAAAACGGATAACAAATATGCAATTGTAATGTGTTCTTTGAAATAATAGCGATTTCCTATAAATGGTTTCCCGCCAAGAGTGCGCGCGTAAAATATTGTTGGAATTTGTTATAACTTTTAAATATTATTTTGTTAATTCATTTGGTTTATTTAGCAGCGGATTTGCCGTGGATTATAATGCGTTAATACAGGGTTTAAATACAGGATATTTCCATATAGTCAAAGCGTGGTGATATTCCATCTACGATTTAATAAGACGGATTAAGCAAAAAGTTTGGTACTTTTTTATTACAACATTCACCAAATTTCTGTCAAAGCATTAAGTAACGTTTATATAATCTCGCGTATCATACTTGACTTTAAGATAAGCTAAATTGAATATCATATGTATCGATTTCAGACACAAGTAGGATCTTTTTAAACAACATCCTTAATTTAGAAATAAAAGGCTTTTTAACGGATTTACGCAATGATTAATTATACTGTTAACCCGTTTCGAACACTTTACGTGGCCACGGGGAGACTGGTGGAAGTCTTTAATTTCTAAATGTATAATACTCGCGTAAAATCAAACACAAGAAATTACAACATCCTTAATATCTTTGACAGAATTATTTTATTTATTAAATCGTTGAAAAAATGCGGCAATCAGTATTACCTATATCTACTGGTAATATTATAAAGAGGCAAAGTTTGTGAATTTATGATTTTGTTACGTTGTATGGGGTAATATCAGGAACTACTACACCAATTCAAAAATTCCCCGATGTAGTTGTACATGCTATACAAGTACCATGGACGATGCTGGGGCGAAAAGATAGATTTATTGAATACAATTTGCCTAAATATCGCGTCATTATCTGATACTATGAACGAATATGTGGGTTTAAATGGAGTCTAATCTATCTATAAAAAGTGAAGCAGATTTCTCCGGTTTTATATTTAACTAGCTATTCGCCCTGGCTTCGCCCGTGGTATATATACCACCATAATAGGTCTATTTCATTCATAGAAGTTGCAGCTTTCTAATGGTGAAATAATTTTTAAAATCGGTCCAACAGTTTTTGAGTTTTTCCATTACAAACAAACAAACAAGCATACAAAATTACAAATTCTTCCTCTTTATAATATAAGTGTAAAAGAATAAAAGAAGCTACATTTTTAACTTTATTCATAGTTATTTAACCCCTAACATTATTGTGTTCATATTGCAGAGTAATTGTAAGAGCAAAAAAACTATTATTTTTTCTAGAAACATCTTTGTTGTGTACTTAGCTATTTATTAAACATTCACATGGACTAACTTCCTGATTATGACAAATATGATCTTTTCGAACTTGCAACTTTTTATAACAGCTTTATTTCAATGATATGGCAAGAAATATTCATTAAAAACTAATAAAAAAAATACAAGTTTTACATTTTACATGGCATCTAAATGTGAGATAAATAGCGATCGGAATGTTAATTTATCTGTGGTTTAATTAAATATAGTTGATAATCTGTTAGAATGTGTTTTTCTAAATATCTTTACTGTCTCGCCAAATATTTTGAAGTGTTAAAATTATACCTACTTCTGATTTTTATATTTACGCCGTAAATCTATTTTTAATTTATTTACAGGTTCGTCGAGAGATTCTTTCAACTTTACATTTTCATTTGTATAATATTTATGGTTAATTGATAACGCAGATCAAATCATCAAACTGGTCTCATACGATTTGATATTTATTTTTTTACTCATAAACATAATACTTATGCCCCACCTACGGCGCAAATAATGATGCAGAAAATTATATTTGCTTAATTAATTTAAATTTCATCCTAATCCTAATTATATCCTAAAATGCTGTACGCATCTGTCTTCTGATATTTTATCTTAAGAGAAAGAACAAGCAATACCATAAATAATAAATAACCAATATATGAGATCTGGCTAAAATAAAATATCACCTAAATCGTCCATTCACATCTAATAATCGTACGCTATATCATCCTTCACGGTGAATGGGGAACATTATCCTTTCTAAAATTCAAAATTCGAAATTCGAAATTTTTTTGCGTAATATTATACGTCTAAGGAATATTGTCGTATAGACGATAATATAATAATTCAATCAGAAGTAATTAAACAAACTCAAATTAAAATTTGATGGATAGGAAATTATAAATGTTAGTGCCCATTTGTTATTAGTGGAATAAATATGATTAATTGTGTATTGTTTGTAAATGAGACCTATAATCATTTAAAAGTTACAGCACTACTATGTGCAGTATTTAAAAACCTATAAATATTATAATTATTGTTATGGTGTTATTGACTCTTCGTTTAATTATAGGTGGGCAATATCTTTTATATTACACCTTGTAAATTTGTTCATATAAAAGGCTAAAGAATTTTAAAAAAGTCTTAAATCAATCAAAAATAGTTTCCCATTAAAAATGCTTGTACGAAGTTTTTTTTTGAACTATTTAATTAAACGCATATACTAATGTATGGTATTCCAAATAAATCGTCACTTAGGAATTTATAATGTTAATATCATTTAAATGTACCACAGGCACACAGGTATACCACAGGCACACAGGAATAAAAGAAGATAATTTGGTAAATAAGTTTTAATAAAGTATTCAATCTAAGCCCAACAACATACGCAAGTTCAACTTATGTATAAATAGGCCTAGCGTTATATTCACAAGTTCTATATCGTTTCTCAGTTCAGTTCTATTCAATATTTACATCTAACACCATATCACAGCATTTCTCTACTAAAAGAACTAATATTTACCGATAAAATAAATTACTTAAAACAACAATTGTTACGTTTGACAAATCGGCTGAATAAGCAGATACGATCAGGTACCTTCGGATAATTCTAACGTACCGTGAACATAATTATCTACAACTTACACTAATTTACAACTAAAATTTGATATGATAAATAAATTCTTTAGGAAATATTGGTAGACACACAAATAAATGCGTTCGGAAAGGTCAGTTTCGTAAATAAAGAATTCAAATAAATATTTGTAGACCAACCGGCGCTCGCTAAAGCGGCAATTCTGTCGTGTTAACATTCGCTACTATAGTAGTACGTACCTGACGCGGCCCTCAAGCACAACACTTTAACAATTAACCTAAAGTAACTATACAGCTCACATCACAAGATTCGTCTATTGCATCGTCACTGAATGTCCACGAACAGACGGCGACATAAATTAATATCACTGTATTTACACTATCAGTCTGTCTGCTGGTCACTCTTCGTCGACGTTGATCTCCGAGTCGGCCGAGTCCTCGTCGTAGGTGGAGGAGGAAGCGAACCCTCTGCCTAGCACCGCCGACCTATTCTTGGCGGCGGCGGCGCGGTCCCTCTGCCGCCGGTTCTTGAACCAGTTGCCCACCTGCGTCGGCGTCAGCCCCGTCGCCGCCGCCAGCTCCCGCTTCTTAGTGGGGTTCGGGTAAGGGTCCTGCAGATACCACTCTCTCAACAACGATCGAGTCCGTTCTTTGAAACAATGTGTCTTTTGTTCACCGTCCCAAATAGTTCTGGGCAGGGGAAACTTCTTTCGTACGCGATACTTGTCGACGGGCCCCAGCGGCCGGCCGCGGAGTCGTTCCG